>NW_017309472.1:24468-36095 GCF_000935625.1 Nanorana parkeri
CCCATCCATGACCCTCAGGGAAGGCGGGCATAGCCAAGGCACACCCATCCATGACCCTCAGGGAAGGCGGGCATAGCCAAGGCACACCCATCCATGACCCTCAGGGAAGGCGGGCATAGCCAAGGCACACCCATCCATGACCCTCAGGGAAGGCGGGCATAGCCAAGGCACACCCATCCATGACCCTCAGGGAAGGTGGGCATAGCCAAGGCACCCCCATCCATGACCCTCAGGGAAGGCGGCCATAGCCAAGGCACACCCATCCATGACCCTCGGGGAGGCGGGCATTGCCAAGGCACACCCATCCATGACCCTTGGGGGAGGCGGGCATAGCCAAGGCACACCCATCCATGACCCTCGGGGGAGGCGGGCATAGCCAAGGCACCCCCATCCATGACCCTCAGGGAAGGCGGGCATAGCCAAGGCACACCCAACCATGACCCTCGGGGGAGGCGGGCATAGCCAAGGTACACCTCCCAATGACCCTTGGGGGAGGTGACCATAGCCAAGGCACACCCATCCATGACCCTCGGGGGAGGCGGGCATAGCCAAGGCACCCCCATCCAGGACCCTCAGGGAAGGCAGGCATAGCCAAGGCACACCCAACCATGACCCTCGGGGGAGGCGGGCATAGCCAAGGTACACCTCCCAATGACCCTCGGGGGAGATGGGCACAAACATGATGCACTTCTCGATTGAATCTCAGGGGGTGGGCACAGACAGGGCACACCTCTCAATGACTCTCAGGTGGCGGGCACAGACAGGGAGCATGTCTCAATAGCTCTTGGGGGGCAGGCGAATACGGGGCACACCTCTCAATGACTCTCAGGGGCCGGACACAGACAAGTCACCCCTTCTTATGACTCTCAGGGGGCATGAACAGACAGGGCACACCTCTTAATTATTCTCGGGGGGGGCACAGACAGGGTACACCTTCCAATGACTCTCAGGAGGCGGGCACAGACAGGGTACACCTTCCAATGACTCTCAGGAGGCGGGCACAGACAGGGCACACCTTCCAATGACTCAGGAGGCGGGCACAGACAGGGTACACCTTCCAATGACTCTCAGGAGGCGGGCACAGACAGGGTACACCTTCCAATGACTCTCAGGAGGCGGGCACAGACAGGGCACACCTTCCAATGACTCTCAGGAGGCGGGCACAGACATGGCACACCTTCCAATGACTCTCAGGAGGCGGGCACAGACAGGGCACACCGTCCAATGACTCTCAGGAGGCGGGCACAGATATGGCACACCTTCCAATGACTCTCAGGAGGCGGGCACAGACAGGGCACACCATCCAATGACTCTCAGGAGGCTGGCGCAGACAGGGCACACCTCTCACACAATGGAGTTGGCACAGGCTACAATTTACTCTGGCTGTCTGCTTATCTTATCTCCACCATTAGGAATCATAGGAAAGGTAAGCTGAGTGACTTCCAGACTTTAGCACAGCTGCGGTCTTTGCTGCACACCATTAGCAGGTTACTGATTGTCTTATCTCGTATCTCCCATAATGACCGGTCCTCTTTGCCCTCCTCCAGGTCACACAGTCTCCTCCTTTTGTGGGTCTGAATTTTTCGCTGGTCCACAAGAAGATAAATTTAGGGGAGAACTTCCTGGTGTGGGAACACGAGCAGTTCAGCTGGCGCCGTCTCCCGGCTTTCACCGCGTCTCACCTGCGCAGCCACAAAAGTGGGATGAGGAAGTCTATACTGGACACCAGGTAATCCGGTGTAATGGTGACACCGCGGCATGCAGCCACCTCGGCTGTGACTATAGTGCTATATATGATACTAGAGATCTAGTGAGGAGCCCGGCCGGGAGCCCCCGCGGGGTTTCACTGCGCAATGTTCCCTAATCTCCGCAATGGGGGCTGTCCCTCTGATGACGACTCAAGTATCAATTCGATAGGCAAGAGCTCAGCCAAAACATACTGCCGGCACACCCGGTCTAGTTGTAGATGAGTATGACCCAGGTAACAAAGGAACGGGTCACACGCCTGTAATCTCCATGACTGTCCCTCTCTGTCCGTGACACTGCACATGGGGGACCACATAAGACACATCCCATTGATGGCGTTGGTGGTACGTCCTTTGCTTAAGACCGCACGCATTTGTGTACATCACATGACCTCCATGCAAGAGCAATGCTGGTTCTATGGTTCATGGATGGCCATGACATGATGTACACTATGTAACCAAAGGTCTGTTGTCACCTGACCAGCTCACCCATATCATCTTGTTGGACATCCCATGCCAAAACCATGGCCATTAATATTGAGTCCCATCCCCCTCCCCTCTTCTGGGAAGGCTTTCCACAAGGGAATTTGTGGCCATTACTTGAGCTCAGGTTCCGATATCGGGTGAGAAGGCCCGGCTCACAATCGGTGTCCCAATTCATCTCAGAGGTGTTCAGTAGGTTGAGGTCAGGACTCTGTGCAGGACACTCGAGTTCCTCCACCACGCTGGTCACACCATGTCTTTATGGAGCTGGCTTTGTACACAGGGGACAGTCATGGTGGAATAGAAAAGGGTCTTCACCAAACTGTCACCACAAGGCTGGAAGAGGACAATTGTCTACAATGTCCTTGTATGTTGTAGGTTTAACAGAACCCTTCACTGGGAACATCTGAACTCCATTATTTGGAGGGGGGTCCAAGTACTTTTGACTATATAGGAAGCTGTTATGGCCAGGTGACCACATACTTGAGACCATATAGGTGTGATGGTCAGGTGACCACGTTTGAGGCCATATAGGTAGGTGTCATGGTCAGGTGACCACTTGCTTGAGACCATATAGGTAGGTGTCATTGTTAGGTGACCACTTGTTTGAGACCATATAGGTAGGTGTGATGGTCAGGTGACCACATACATGAGACCATATACGTAGCTGTGATGGTCAGGTGACCACATACTTGAGACCATATAGGTGTGATGGTCAGGTGACCACATACTTGAGACCATATAGGTGTGATGGTCAGGTGACCTCATGCTTGAGACCATATAGGTAGGTGTGATGGTCAGGTGACCACATACTTGAGACCATATAGGTAGGTGTGATGGTCAGGTGACCACATACTTGAGACCATATGGTGTATATAATTGCAGTGGAATATGCTTTCCTTCTGATGTGTTGCAGGGCTCGGGTGGACATAACGCGGCTCAGGAGGAACACAGAGGTCCTGTACGAGGCTCTGGGTCGGGTTCTATACAGCGGAACTGCAAAGGTGAGATGGACTTGCTGGTATCAGATCTATGTGCTAAAAAGGAACATGCTGACAGGAGGAGAGAGCACATTGGTCTGTTGCTGTTCCCTCAGTGTGGGGGCAATCAGCTATGTTGCCTAACTGCAGTACATAAAACCAGGTCACCAGGCTGGCAGAGCTGTGTGAATCTCAGAGTTGGATAGACAGAAATACAAACCCTGCTACAGATAAAACAACTCCCATGTATGTCGTGGATCTGATTGTTTTGCTGTTTGCCCGGAGTGTCACTTTTGGGGGGAGTGATCCTTTAAATGCTTGTCACAGACGGCCCCTGCGATCCCATGAATCCCGCCAGCGCTGAGCGATAATCCTTCACGCTCCACGTTTCCTCTCTTCACTTCTGCTGCTTCATGAATCCCATTTCAGATACAATTGTAGATATTCCTCAAATAAAAGAACGTTGTGTGATGACGCAGAACGGCGGAGAGATCAAACCGCCGCGCTGCATCGCACGGCTCATTATCCTCCGGGGTGAGAAGAAAGGAATGAACGGACTGAAGTATTAGATGAATCCACACTGTGTGACCTCTGACCCAGCTCATCAGTGCTGGACACCCGAGGGGAGAGACATGTGATGCTACCACAGCGCCCCCTGGTGGAGGAGATCAGTGTGACAGGCAATGGAGCTCAGCTGTAGTCATGGAGGTCATTTTAACACCACCATCTACCTGAAGCCCTCAATGTGACCGATAAAATGGATGATTTATAGAGATCCTATAATGATGAACATGGCTGCCCTTCTACCTGGACATCTGGAAATCAGAACCTGTCAGTTGTGAAGTTAGTGAAGCACACTGAGGACTCACACTGCCCCCCCGGTGTTCATATTGCAGACAGTATACACCTCCAGTCTATTCCTCACACTGCCCCCTGGTGCTCATATTGCAGTATACACCGCCAGTCTATTCCTCACACTGCCCCCTGGTGCTCATATTGCAGTATACACCTCCAGTCTATTCCTCACACTGCCCCCTGGTACTCATATTGCAGTATACACCTCCAGTCTATTCCTCACACTTCCCACTGGTGATCATATTGCAGTACACACCTCCAGTATATTCCTCACACTGCCCCCTGGTGATCATATTGCAGTATACTCCTCCAGTCTATTCCTCACACTGCCCCCTGGTCATCATATTGCAGGATACACCTCCAGTCTATTCCTCACACTGCCCCCTGGTCATCATATTGCAGGATACACCTCCAGTCTATTCCTCACACTGCCCCCTGGTCATCATATTGCAGGATACACCTCCAGTCTATTCCTCACACTGCCCCCTGGTCATCATATTGCAGGATACACCTCCAGTCTATTCCTCACACTGCCCCCTGGTCATCATATTGCAGGATACACCTCCAGTCTATTCCTCACACTGCCCCCTGGTCATCATATTGCAGGATACACCTCCAGTCTATTCCTCACACTGCCCCCTGGTCATCATATTGCAGGATACACCTCCAGTCTATTCCTCACACTGCCCCCTGGTCATCATATTGCAGGATACACCTCCAGTCTATTCCTCACACTGCCCCCTGGTCATCATATTGCAGGATACACCTCCAGTCTATTCCTCACACTGCCCCCTGGTCATCATATTGCAGGATACACCTCCAGTCTATTCCTCACACTGCCCCCTGGTGATCATATTGCAGTATACACCTCCAGTCTATTCTTATTCCATTGTTATGTTTTGTTTTTCAGGCGAATCTGGAGAACCTGCAGATCTTTACAGGAGCTCTGGTATGTTATATATCATTCTTCTGTCATATGAAGAGGTGTTCACTCACATGGACTTTTATAAATATATATTTTTATCATCCCATCATCCCATATATCCCATTGAAAGTGTTTTTTTTTATATCTGTTTAATAAGTGCAAAAAAATACACATTGATCCGGCCAGAAATCTTTTGAACTGATAACTTCCTGTGTACTCTCTGTCTGTGCTGAATTTCCATCAGTTACATTGTTTCCAGCTATTTTTGTGGACTACAGAACACTTTCCCCCATGCTGTGAGCAGAGTAAAGGTTGAAGTGTTCTGCAGTCCTAACACACTTTCAGTCTTAGGGTGACAATGCTGCTCCTCCATAGATACAGTATGGTGAATGATGTTGTAAGTGAGTGTTGTCAGTGGCGTATCCAGGGAAAGGCACATAAGGTACATGCCCTGAGCCCCACCTAAATGGGGGGGGGGGGCACGGTCTTCATCAGCAAGAGTTCGCCAACACTTACAGCAGACCAGCTACTATCATCAACCCCGGCAGCTGCTGGTTGGTTGCCAGGATCCTCTGGTGTCCTAATAACCAACCAATTATGTGCTTACCTAGCATTTAGAACAAGCGAGGAGGAGGACAGAACTTCTTCCTCTAGACCTGCTCCTCCAGTGCTCCGCCTCCTCCAGACCCGCTCCCACAGTACTCCGCCTCCTCCAGACCCGCTCCCACAGTGCTCCTCCTCTTCCAGGCCTGCTCCCACAGTGCCCCACCTCCTCCAGACTGGCTGCCACAGTGCTCTGCCTCTCCCAGACCTGCTCCCACAGTTCTCCGCCTCCTCCAGACCTGCTCTCACAGTGCTCCGCCTCCTCCAGACCGGCTCCCACAGTGCTCCGCCTCCTCCAGACCGGCTCCCACAGTGCTCCGCCTCCTCCAGACCGGCTCCCACAGTGCTCTGCCTCCTCCAGACCGACTCCCACAGTGCTCCGCCTCCTCCAGACCTGCTCCCACAGTGCTCTGCCTCTCCCAGACCTGCTCCCACAATGCTCCTCCTCCTCCAGACCGGCTCCCACATTGGTCCGCCTCCTCCAGACCTGCTCCCACAGTGCTCTTCCTCCTCCAGACCGGCTCCCACAGTGTTCCGCCTTCTCCAGTCCTGCTCCCACAGTGCTCTGCCTCCTCCAGGAAGTGGGGGGGGGGATATTACAATGGCACTTGGATTGCGAGGGGATATATTCGGCAGGAAGTGAACATTTTGTCCCTGAAGTTGATGTGTTGGAAGCAGATATAATGGACAAGTGGAAGAGTTTGAGGGACTTTGACAAGGACCAAATTGTAATGGCGAGACTACTGGGTCAGAACAATATCAAAACTGCAGCTCTTGTGGGATGCTCCCGGTCTGCAGTGGTTCGGAGCGCCCAAAAGTGGTCCAAGGAAGGAAAGCCAGTGAACCAGCGAGAGGGTGATGGGCGGCCAAGGCTTATTGATGGAAGGGGGGAGGGAAGTCTGGCCCATGTAGTCCAATCCAATAGAAGAGATACTGGAGATCACAATGCTGATAAAGTGAATGTTGGTTCTGATAGAAAGGTGTCTGGACACACAGAGCAACGCAGGTTGTTGTGTATGGGGCTGTGTAGCCGCAGACCAATCAGGGGCCCATGCTGACCCGTGTCCACCACCAACAGCACCTACAATGGGCACATGAGCATCAGAACTGGACCACGGAGCAATGGAAGAAGGTGGCCTGGTCTGATGAATCTTGTGGATGGCCGGGTGCATGTGTGTCCCTTACCTGGGGAAGAGATGGCACCAGGATGTACTATGGGAAGAAGACAAGCTGGCGGAGGCAGTGTGACGCTTGGGGCAATGTTCTGCTGGGAAACCTCGGGTCCCGCCATTCATGTGAATGTTACCTTGAAACGTACCACCGACCTAAACATCGTTCCTGACCAAGTACCCCCCTTAATGGAAACGGTCTTCCCTGATGGCAGTGGACTCTTTCAGCAGGATAATGCGCCCGGCCACACTGCACACATGGTTGAAGAATGGTTTGAGGAACACAACAACAAGTTTGAGGTGATAACTTCACCTCCAAATTCTCCAGATCTCAATCCAATCGATCATCTGTGGGATGTGCTGGAGCAACAAGTCCGATCCATGGAGGCCGATCACCTCATATCTCACAGGACTTAAAGGATCTGCTACTGATGGCTCGGTGCCAGATACCACAGCCCACCTTCAGAGGTCTCGTGGAGTCCATGCCTCGATGGGTCAGGAAAAGGGGGACCTACTCACTATTAGGCGGGTGGTCATAATATTATGGCTGATCGGTGTAAATCTATCATTGTTGTCCATCAATATTCCTTCCTCTGCTACTCCTGTAGGCTGCAAACGTGCAAATGTAACAGACAAAATATGAACTTGTGATGATGATGATGAAACATTCTCATTGTATTTGCTCTGCGTCGGTTCTCATCCGTCTCTGACTTTCTGGTTGCAGAGTGTTGATGAAGAGCGGTTGTCGGCCATCTTGGACTGGTTGGCGTCCCAGCCTCGTGCCGCTCAGCTCCTTGACCGGACGCACCCCATACTGTCCACCGCCGAGCATCTGTTCAAGAGGCACCTGAAAGGTGTGAGGCGCCACGTGTTCAAACCAGATGAGGGGTACGGATGCTTCCGTGGAGGGAATAGCGATAACATGCGCTGTGGCGGCTTCTGTGGAGCCACAAGGCTCAGCAAGATTTATTGGGGAAAAGCTGGAATAATATTCATGTTGGGTCAATTTAAATCCCAGCAACTCTGATTTTGGGTGGATTACTCACTTTCTTAAAAGATTTTCAATACATGTTTTGCATTTCTCTACTCTTGTTGTAAGAGTATAGACTCATACAACTATAGATTATCTTACGGTTGGGGCATGGAGGGTTTTGGAAGGATTTACCGGGCCCCAGTCTCTACTCTATGACATAACACTCCCCTCCCCCACCTTCACCACCACCCCCTGGCCATACCAGTGATGTGTCACCCAGTCAATGCTCTATCTACCAGCAGGGGAATGGGTCTCATAGGGCAAAATGGCAGCTGCACCCCGATGATTGTGTGACTGGCAACAATGTAGCAAGAAGGTGAAACATATCGATACCTGTCCATATTACATAAGTATAAGGCAATGTTACAGCAAAACATCAGAATACCGCAACCGGAGCGGAGACCGGGTGACACCCCGGCGTGACGTCACCGCGCATGCGCAGTCATCTCATTGACGCCTGCCGGCAGCCATCTTGGTGATGGACGCCGGCAGAGGGGGAGAAGGGGACGTTCACCCAGGGGGATGAAGTATGCCGCCGGGTCCCCTCCCCTCCTCTCTCCTGACACTGTCGGGCTCTCAGTCCATGACACCACTGGTTAGCGCTCCTACACACAATGACTCTACATGCTTCATACAAACATCTGAAAACTCTTTTTTTTAAAGTCTTCTTAGTTTTTAGTTGAAGAGACTGCGTGAGTCATACGGGGTTAATATCACAGTGCTGGCCGGGATGACGAGAAAGCTCTGAATTAATCTGCTCCCAGATGGGGGGAAAGTAAAGGAGATCTGTGACTGACAGCAGCTCGGGATCCAATGAATGAATGATCCAATTCTGGATCTGATTTATCATTACATGCACATTCATTGTCCAGGTTTACATTGCCTTAGCCAGCTCCTTGGTGGGGCCCCTTTCCCCCCCCCGGCCCCCTAGTAGTCACCTGAGCTGCAAGGACTACAATTACACCACCGCATAAAAATGAAATCAAATTAAAATAAATACTTTGAATTTAAAAAAAAATCACACTACAAAATATTTGTATAATGGAAGGGGTGGGGGAGTGTGTGTGTGTGTGGGGAGGGGGGGGGGCAGAGTTCACAAGCGCTGTGAAGATATATGGAGTAGCCATGTGGATCAGTGATGGGGAAGCTCCACCCCTTTTGCTGTCATTGCCATCCTCCTCTTCATTAGGGTGGACTGTGGATATCATTGCAGAATGCAGTGTGTGTGTAATAGATGTAAACTGAAATATTTTGCACTTTATTGGACTTCTTTTTCCGGCCGCTTGTTCCGTGGTGTCGGTTATTATAGGTACTGATGGCGGTTATTATAGGTAATGATGGCGGTTATTGCAGGTAATGATGGCGGTTATTATAGGTAATGATGGCGGTTATTATAGGTAATGATGGCGGTTATTATAGGTAATGATGGCGGTTATTATAGGTAATGATGGCGGTTATTATAGGTAATGATGTCGGTTATTGCAGGTAATGATGGCGGTTATTTTAGGTAATGATGGCGGTTATTATAGGTAATGATGGCGGTTATTATAGGTAATGATGGCGGTTATTATAGGTAATGATGTCGGTTATTATAGGTAATGATGGCGGTTATTGTAGGTAATGATGGCGGTTATTGCAGGTAATGATGGCGGTTATTTTAGGTAATGATGGCGGTTATTATAGGTAATGATGGCGGTTATTATAGGTAATGATGGCGGTTATTTGTTGTGAGCTGACAGTCTATCACTGAATGCAAAAATAGCCGACAGTAAAGGATGTGAAATATGGGAGTTTTGCTCCAATTGACATATTTGAGTGACATCACAACTCTCCTAATATAAGTGTACAATGTGTCCATCCGTAGAACAATGGCGTCATCTCTCTATATCACATGAACACCCCCCGTGTGTCTTTTCAGGCAGCCGGACTTTGTGTTCTACGATCAGATGAAGCAGACCATGACATCACACAGGTGAGTCGGGGATGCGGGTGCACCGGGTGTCCGGTTTACGGGATTGGCTGGTTATACTTTAGGTTATCCTGTACTGATCTGGCTAAAGTAACGGGGTCATGCCACAAAAGGGCCACCCGGCCCCAATACTATTAATCCAGCTATGAGAGGATGCGTAATGGCTGCAGATCCAATATCATAGAGTCCAAAACTAGATAAGAGAGCCGATGCGTTTCGTGGGATTCAATCCCTCCCCCTTCATCAGGACTTATATGTCATGTTAAGTATCCTCATAAATGACTGGACTCAGTGGACTAATACTTGTATGTATGGCAGAGCCGTAGCAAGCTCTTTTTGCACCCAAGGCAAGATAAAACAGTGTTCCCCCCTTACCCCCAAAAGGCGTGTGACGTCACCCAACGCCGTGCACATGAGGCGTCATGTGACGTCATGCGCCCCGCCTCCAGGATGTGTTTTTTAAAATGTATTTTCTTATTATTTTTTCTTATTTATTTTTTCTTATTATTTTTATTGTTTTTAATTTTTTAATTTTCATTTTTTTTTTACTGTTGGGTGGGCTTCGGGGAAATTTTAGAGGTCTAATCAGCCCCCTGATATTTCCTCAATCTCTTTTTTCTGCAGCCTCTGTTCTAAATGAATGAAAAGCACAGAGGCTTCCCATTAATTCAGAAAATATTTACTATCAACCAGTTTCTAAATGGGGAGGAGCCTCTGTACAGAGTGCGACTACCCATTCAGAAACTCATGAATGAACAGCAAGTGATGTAAAGCAATTCCTGTTCATTCATAATTGGGGGACACATAATACTATGTGTCCCCAGTTATTAGCTGATCGCTCCAGTGTTTGCTCTGCACACAGATATGTACCGGCCCTCCGCCGCTCGGCCACACACAGCGGGGGGCTCAGCCTGCAGCTTCTCCTCTGGATTCCCGCTGCTCTCCCCCGCCTGTATGGGCAGAGGCAGCGGGGATCCGAGGAGAAGTGAAGTGCTAAAGGAGGGAGTGCTGTCACTCTAGGATGGCTGAGCATTGAGGAGAGAGAGAGCCACCAGGTGTCAGATCCTGGCCGAGCGACTCTCTCTCTCCTCTCCTCACCGCTTGGATATCCTAAAGTGACAGCTCCCTCCTCCCCTCCCTCCCCCACGGCTTCTATTCTGACTCCGATTGTTGTAATAGCGAGTTATCCCTTGCTGAGACCTCTATGCCTGGCCTGTATAAGCAGATAAAATCACTGCGGACAATCCTTATCAGATAGTTGAACTCACCAAATACCTTTTCCATCCACAAAGGTGCTTTATTCTGTACATCAGGATACAGCAGATAACAGGGTACAGCAGATGAATGAATTGCGGTATTTAAGGTGGTCGAAAGATGATAATGTTCAAAGCATGCAATGCAGATTAACATGTGTCCCTGTTACAAGCATCCTGGAGACAGGAAATGCTATTGAAGAAGAAGGGCGGAGCATTACACACAGAAGGAAATACATCATAGATGTGAGGGAAGGGAACACAGAAAAACATGTGCAATACAAAAAAAGACCACCAGATGGCAACACATGAACTTAGCCATAGAATATGTATGAGAAAATGGTTTAAGGAAAAAAACTATATAAATTCTTATTTACATTAATGTGAATATTAACTGAGGCTATGAATACATACTCCATGCAACATTGTGGCAGCACAGCTTCAGCACTTCACTTCTCCTCGGATCCCCGCTGCCTCTGCCCATACAGGAGGGGGAGAGCAGCGGGAATCTAGAGGAGAAGCTGCAGGCTGTGCCGCCCCACTTCTCCCTGCCGGGCGGAGCCCTAGCTGCGGCCCCCCCCCCCCCGCCACCCAAGGAAGCCGCTCGCCACC
>NW_017309472.1:36110-48277 GCF_000935625.1 Nanorana parkeri
CTGCACCCAAGAGACTCGCCTCATTCGCTTCGCTCTAGCTACAGCCCTTATGTATAGAATCAAAGAGTGATCACCACCAAGTTTATCAGCATGGGCTCCATGTCGTTTTTGTCCTCATGTTTCTGTATATGAAAACCCATCATGAAAATAGGAGACAGCAAAACATAAAATGTCACCTATAAAAATGATTTCCAGGCAATTGTTACAATGAGGACAATAATAAACGTCGGAGAATGCCGGGCTGTCCAACGTCGGGGCTTCTCTCGGCATCCTCGTTGGAGAATTCAGATACTAAGTGGTCTATTTTTTTCCCCACCCTTTTAATCAGGATTCACACTGCTCGTGACATCCAATCAGAAAATGTGTGAATCTTGGGTGAAAGTTGTATGAATGTTGTGTGTCAATGATAAAAAAAACATGTGTCTTATTGTCTTCTCACATTGCAGGGTGAAGCCGGCTGTGTTCGATCTGTTTATGGCCGTCATCATAGCGGCCTACTTGGGGCTCATTCACCAAGCCATCCAGGTCAGTGTTCCCCCCAACGCACTCCAAGGTGACACAACGCAATTATCTGACATGATTGTTTAAAATCCTGGAGCGCCTCTGTGCCCGCTCGTGAGAAAAGTGATCACGGTTTAGGTTCAATTCTAAATAAACATTTTTTAATTTTTTTTTTGTGATTTAGGGGTCTAGTTATAAAAAGAATCCGCTGGGCCATCTGCCCCGCGAATATCTGTAACGTTCCTTTTTGGGTGGATAATGCCAAAAAACGAATGTTCTTAATACATTCTTCCCAGTTTGAATGTGGTGTTGAAATGACACATTATGACCACCAGATGGAACAGAGGATCATGGGAATTAAATGAGAACTATGAGGCGAGTGAAAATCACTCATCCTCATAGTTTGAGCCGACGTGTGACAATTAGACTGTCACAGGTCGGCTCAATAGATCGGGAAGTGAGCGAAGACATACCGTCGCTTATCGATCATGTCCCTGCAGAGAGCCGTGACTGTCACTCACGGCTCCCTGCAGGGATTCCCCCCTCCCCCCTCCGATCCTCCAGCGCTGACTGGGGGAGGGGGCGGGTACAGTTGGCTCTGCCTCTAGATAGGCAGAACCAGCTGTCACTCACGCAGCTGGGTGGATCCAGACAGTAATGACGTCGCCGGAACTCCCGGAAGACCCGGAAGCCGGCGGAGAGGTGAGTACCGATCAAAAAAAAAGTGAATCGATCAAAAAAATTAACGATTAATCGAGGAATTAATCGTTAATTTCCGCAGCCCTAATTATTACAACACTACATTCAAAGTAGAACATTCGTTTTTGGCATTATTCGCCCAAAATTAACATTCACGGATATTTGCAGGGTGAAGGGCCCTGCAAATAGTTTATAAATTGCCATAAATATGCCATGTCCAGTGCCAGTTTTTTTCCCCCTCTGTCCGAGGTGCTCGGCTTCCAGCCAATTGCAGATGGTAGACCTACGGCCAATCCTATTCTCGGCCTCTCTCTTATAGAGATAGCACAACCATTGCATGGGGTTCGATCAACGTGTCAGTTTTACCTGCTGAGCCCCCTGTGTTTCCCGAGTGTGCTTTGTGCATCTACATGCTCAATTATTTATTATATTTACTAGAACGTTACTAAAAATTATAGATACATATAAAATGCTTATCAAGGTATAAAATGAGGCGATCATGGTCCTGTTAGCAATAATTCAGGAAAAGGCAAAAAACAAAAGGCGACACAGCCATAAACCATCCACATACCGACAATACAATTTATTCGTTTGTAGTATAATTGAAGGGTTGAGTTGACCTCGAAAGTAAAAATGTTGCAGAGCTTTAGCATGCGGGTTACAAAACCTGCCGAAGGAGCATTCTGAAAAGGAACATATAATTTGCGGTCAGCGAATATAAAATGCCCCTGGCTGTAAACGAGTACCATAGAAAACCTAATCTAAATAAATGTGTCCATATGTTTCTTGTCTGGGAGTGCCAATTGTACACCTATTGGGAATGGATATAAAATGGCCCTTGCGATGTATAAGTACAGAGCACGACTCTGTCGGCTAACGAAGGGAAGGGGTCCGGTGACGTCACGGACATCGACGTCACTGAACTCCACCCCCCTTCCCTTCGTTTGCCTTTCACGGACATCGTCACCAGACTCCTCCCCCCTTCCCTTGGTTGGCCGTCACGGGCATCGACGTAACCGGACTTCTCCCCCCTTCCCTTAGTTAGCCGTCATGGACATCGACGTCACCGGACTCTCGTTAGCCGTCACGGACATCGACGTCACCAGACTCCTCCCCCCTTCCCTTGGTTGGCCGTCACGGACATCGACGTCACCGGACTCCTCCCCCCTTCCCTTCGTTAGCCGTCATGGACATTGACGTCACCGGACTCTCGTTAGCCGTCACGGACATCGACGTGACCGGACTCCGCCCCCCTTCCCTTCGTTAGCCGTCACGGACATCGACGTCACCGGACTCCTCCCCGCTTCCCTTCGTTGGCTGTCATGGACATCGACGTCACCGGACTCCTCCCCCCTTCGTTAGCCGTCCCGGACATCGACGTCACCGGACTCCTCCCCGCTTCCCTTCGTTGGCTGTCATGGACATCGACGTCACCGGACTCCTCCCCGCTTCCCTTCGTTGGCTGTCATGGACATCGACGTCACCGGACTCCTCCCCGCTTCCCTTCGTTGGCTGTCATGGACATCGACGTCACCGGACTCCTCCCCGCTTCCCTTCGTTGGCTGTCATGGACATCGACGTCACCGGACTCCTCCCCGCTTCCCTTCGTTGGCTGTCATGGACATCGACGTCACCGGACTCCTCCCCGCTTCCCTTCGTTGGCTGTCATGGACATCGACGTCACCGGACTCCTCCCCGCTTCCCTTCGTTGGCTGTCATGGACATCGACGTCACCGGACTCCTCCCCGCTTCCCTTCGTTGGCTGTCATGGACATCGACGTCACCGGACTCCTCCCCGCTTCCCTTCGTTGGCTGTCATGGACATCGACGTCACCGGACTCCTCCCCGCTTCCCTTCGTTGGCTGTCATGGACATCGACGTCACCGGACTCCTCCCCGCTTCCCTTCGTTGGCTGTCATGGACATCGACGTCACCGGACTCCTCCCCCCTTCCTTTCATTAGCCGACGGAGCCACTTGGGGAAGGGGGGAGGAGTCCGGTGACATCGTCCGTGACGTTGACGGAACTCCCGGAAGACCCGGAAGTCGGCGGAGAGGTGAGTACCGATCAAAAAAAAATTAATCGATCAAAAAAATGAATGTTTAATCGAGGAATTAATCGTTAATTTCCGCAGCCCTAATTATTACAACACTACATTCAAAGTAGAACATTCGTTTTTGGCATTATTTGAGCCAAAATTAACATTCACAGATATTTGCTGAGTGTGCTTCGTGCATCTACATGCTCAATTTGGACTTTTTTTTTTTAGGAAGGAGGTTGTCTGTTACCTTTGATAGTAACAGTGGCATCACAAGGGTGACACCATTGCAGGGGTGACACCAAAATGACTGACAGTGCCGCCGGCAGGCGTCAATCAGGTGGCCGCGCATGCGCGATGACTTCACACACACGAGCGATGAAGACACGGTGGGGTGTCACCCGGCCTCGGTACGCCCCTGGGTAGTAATACAGGTTATCAGCACTTGCTGGTTTTTGGTGGCTACCTTCTCTGCCTCCATGGAGCTTGATATGTAGTCACCGAAATTCTCCCTTCCGAGAGAACTACAGGTAGGACGTGCCAACAAACACCAACACTGCACTGAGTGCCGTTAATGGAAGGAGGCTTGGAAGTGAGCCTGTAATGCATTATGGAACATGTAGGCCCCAATAGAAGCCTGGCAATGCTGTGCATGGGCACACTCAAACAGCAAGCTGCTGAACTGAGCCGTGGCCCTGTGTGTGGACATTTTTGCTGCATATTCCCTAATAAATGACAGTTGCTCTTGCTTACTATTGGCCAGAGCTACAAAGTTTTACACACGTGCCTTTCGTTCTACTTAAATTGATTGTAATGATTTTGTATCTTGCGCCACTTCTAAATTAGGGGGCCCCTAGATTAGGGTTGCCACCTTTTCTTCAAGCGAAACCCGAACACTCTAGCGACACGTGGACATATTTTTTTGGGAGAATGAGTCGCAGCTTATTCATATGTAAAAGGCACCACCCATTAATATGTAAATACCGTATATACTCAAGTATAAGCCGTCCCGAATATAAGCCGAGGTACCTAATTTTACCAAAAAAACCTGGGAAAAAGTATTGACCCGAATATAAGCCGAGGGTGGGAAATGAGGCAGCTAATGGTAGATAGATACCAATAAAATTACATTAATATTTATTTAAAAGAAAAATAACCTAGCTCTGTAAGTGGAAAAGGGGGTACAGGGCTACATATCATGTACTACGGATCATTTAACCACTCCAGATGCTTAGTGTCAGAGGGATTGTCAGCTTCAGTGCGGCATATAAGGGTCAATTCATGAAGGTCAAAGCGCTCTAGTTTTAGCCAGGTGACTGTCATTTTCTAATCTCATTGGATTCCACTCAGGGCCGGATTTACTCTCTCTGCTGCCCCAAGGCCAGGTTCCTCAATGCGCAATTACTCACCCGGTGCCCGGAACTGCATGTCCCGGGCATCGGGATATAGGAATTCCACACCCCTGCTGCCCCTCTACTTTCTGCTGCCCCAAGGTTGGGCCTTGGTTGGCCTTGTGGGAAATTCGGCCCTGATTCCACTGAAACTGTCACTTTTCAGAAAGTCAGGGTCCCCATCCTGGTGTGTGAGTTCTGTGAATTGAACCTATAATGTGATTATAATTAGTCTAATTTTTCTCTTCTTTCTCAGAATTTCGGCCCGGCATATAATCGGTTTGTTCACCTTATTGCAAAGCAGAAGAGGAAATGAGGAGACACTCTTGCGCTGATGTCCATGATCTGTTCTCACCCTCACCGAATGGAACTCAACTTGTTACATAACATTAGAAAAATAAATTGATAGTAAAACGAATTGTTGTCACGCATTTTCTTGGCGCCAGGCGGGCTATTTAAAGATGGCTCCTGCATCTGCACTTTGCTGAGAGATCTTTAGCTGTAACCTGCATCTGTGTTTCTGCTCCTGATACCCGTTTGACCCGGCTTGATTCTTGACTCTGCCTGCCTGCTGCCTGCCTTGTGACCTTCGGCTCGTCCCTGACCATTCTCCTGCCTTCTGATCCGGTAACATTCTGCTCGCTAGTGTATGACCCGGCCTGCTCCTGACTCTGCTTCTGTCACCTGCTCATGTACCACGCTGACCGTACGTTACCGATCTGGCTTGTCCCTGACTACGCCTCAGCCTCAGCCTCAGCCTCTCACACCAGTGTCGTCTGATCTGCCATCGACCACCAGCTGCCTCTGGCGTCCTGTTGTCCACATCAGCACATCCAGTGTGTCCAGCAGTCATACCAGCCACAGGCACTCGTGCCTCTCTCTGTCTGTATAACTACTGTTCCATCTCCAGTGGGGCTCAGACGAGAGCAGCAAGGGAAGGCCTTCCTCGTCACTTAAGGCTCATACCAATGTACGTGACAGGTATTCTTAAAGCAGAGTTCTGGGTTCCGATTAGCCCCCCCACCCGCAGACCCCTCCATATGGTTTTGGGGACAAGAGGTTCTTGTCATCATCAACATGGCACAAGATGCTTTGCCAGTTGTCTACCCCTAGTAAAACACCTCCTCATGTTGAGGACATGTGGCCTGATATGAATATGAAGGCTTCCCCCCTACCTTTTCTGGCCTTCCAAGGTGCTGTTTGGGTAATAGATTTTGTGGGGGACCTATGTCAATTTTTGGATGGTTCCAAAATACAGACCAGATACAAAGAGCCTGGCCTAAATTTTACAAGGGACCCCACAATAATGACTCTCTATGGTGGGCTCTGCAGGGTCACCCTTAGGTGGGCTGGTCACACTCCTTACCTGTCCGCCTCTTCTTCCTCCGTCCTCCTCCGGCCCCGCCTCCTACTCCGTCGCCGGCCCCGCCTCCTGCTCCGTCACTGGCCTCACCTCCTCTGTTGCTGACCCCCCGGGCCCCGCCTCCTCCCCTGCGGGGTCCAGCCTCCTCCACCGCCGCTGCTGGCTCTCATTGACTCAGCAGCGGCTGTGGAGAAGAACGCACCTCTGCACAGATCACCCAGGCAGCCCGCACGGCACCAGAGGGGTGCCCTGGCTGGGCCCCCTTGTGCCCGGGCCCCATAGCGCCATAGCGGCCGCCTGGGTCGCTATGGCGATTTTTACGCCACTGTAACTGACCCTCATCTGGGATAAGAGTCTGCTATAGATGAAGGGAATCCCGAGAGTCATTTGCAAGCAAATTAAACAGCATTTTTTCCTTTGTAAATATAAGTTTTGCTGTAGTGGGTTGTGTGACGGACCGCCTGGTACCCCGACTGGGTGCCTCCGTCAGAAATCAGCTCCCTCTCCGCTGGAACCTAAATTCCAGTGTCCTTAGCCCAAACCTGCCTAGTTATTGGACAGAACCAATATATTAGGACGGAAAGCTAAACCACTCAATCATCAGACAACACTAATGTTGAAGTGGAAACCAAGAACTGACTTTATTGAAGGAAACACACAGAGTTTATACCTGACAAAATCAGATTAGAGTTCAGTGTGTCCCCTCCCCCAGACAGCGAGGTGCCGCATTGGAAGTCCTTAATTAGATAATAGCTTGATCCCATCACTCTAAACAATGGCCCTCTATGAACCTAGTAGAATGGTTCCATGTAACCCCAAGAGGTCTGAGGGGTGTCTCCATAGTTCTAGGTCCATAGTCCGTAGGAAGGAGGCTAGCCCCCAGGCTCCTCCAGCAGCCCCAGTGACGGTTCAGTCCGTCACAGGTTGTATGCATCGTACAGATGAGCAACTTCCCAGGCAGGTTCAGGGGAACCCCCAAGAATGTTATTTAAAGGAATTGTGCATTTTTAATGTTGTTCTTTAGTTAAAGTGACATTAAACCCTCAGATTTTTTTAACATAAAACAATACTGTAATGTGCGCTTTACTGTAATCCATGGTAGTTTCCCTTCTCTTTGCTGCTCTTCCTTTTAAATCCTCATGTCTTCTCATGCTTGGGGAGAACTTCCCTTTGCAGCTCAGGGCCTCTTCCTGTAGTGCTGGCTCAGGTTACAAACCTATACAAACCTATACACAGACACCATATATCCATTCCTGAGACAAGGCAGTCTGCTGCAAAACAGAAGTTCTGCCCAGCATGAGAACAGATACAGATTTAAAAGGAAGAGCAGCAAAGAGAAGGTAAACAACAATGGATTACAGTAAGGCGCACATTACAGTATTGTTTAATGTTAAAAAATCTGAGGGTTTAATGTCCCTTTAACTTTAGGACAGAGCAGCGGGACATGGGCTGCTCATCTTTACTAATGCCAACATATCGCTCTGCCTGCATGACTGAAGGAGGCACCACCTTGGACTAAATTCTCAGGTTTCCTCATTATAGGGACACAACTGAGCCCATCCCTACATTAGAGCTGTTAGTCGGCCCAGTTCTCCATGAACCCACAACCAGGGGCGTCCCGAGACTGGGTGACAACCAGAGCGGTTACCGGGTGTCACCCCGCCGAGACGTCACCGCGCACGCGCGTGGCGTGATTATGTCATCGCGCACATGCGGCGATCTTCTGATACCTGGCGGTGGCCATCTTGGTGATGGACACCGGCAGAGAGAGGAGGGGACAGTCACCCGGCGGGATAAGGTATGCCACCGGGTCCCCTCCTCTCTCCTGATACTGTCGGGCGTTCGGTCCATGACCGAGCGCCCGACTTTTCAGAGGGGGGTGACACCAAAATGTCTGTCAGTCATTTTGGTGTCATCCCTCCAATGGTGTCACCCGGATGCGGGCCGCACCCCCCGCGGCCCCCTTGTGATGCCACTGCCCACAACCCATTTAGTATCACACAGTAAGAAAGGATCAGCTCCGGGTTCAGACCTAATGTTGCTCCTTTGGCGGTTTGTCGAACGGCTGAGCTAAATAGGTGCTCAGTGAAGCCGGACCTCCATCTGCAGGGAGGTGAAACATTTAGCCGTGGTATTACTATTGCTTGACCTCAGGCTGGTTGTAATGTAGCCATTGGCTGCTGGTGTCCTAACAATCTATGAGTCCGGTACAGAGGTAGCCTGAAGGTGGATGGATCCAAACCATCCTCGACTAAGCTGGCTTTTCCTATGCCATGCTGCCTATGAGAAAGCTGATAGCATAATGCAGACAGCTGAAGTGAAGGATCAGCAGGGTTCCTTTTACAGCCAAAGCCTTCCCTGGATTTAGGGCCTCAGAAGACTGAAAGTGCATTGGGCGGCTCTCTTGTTTTAGCTCCCACCTGCGTCTGTAAGCAGAGTGGCGCAGCGGAAGCGTGCTGGGCCCATAACCCAGAGGTCGATGGATTAAAACCATCCTCTGCTAACTGGGCTGTGCCAAACTTTCTTTAAGTGCTTTGGGAAAGGCCTTTCTTTCACACATACACTCTATCGCCACGAGTCATTTTTATAATCTGATGATCAGCATGCAAATTGTTATGGTCAGTCACTGTGGACCAAAATCAGCAAACAGTTTCTAGCTTAGTGCGGAACTTTAGTGTAAACAGCCAGAAAGAGCATTGGGTGGCTCTCTCATTTTAGCTCCCACTTGCTTCCATAAGCAGGGTGGCGCAGCGGAAGCGTGCTGGCCCCATAACCCAGAGGTCGATGGATCGAAACCATCCTTTGCTAACTGGGCTCTGCCAACCTTTCTTTAACCCCTTTTCTTAGGGAAAGGACTTTCTTTCTGAGATTTCCAAAGCCGAGGGGAAAATTTGTCAGGGCAAAACCACATCTTCTCCACTGTTAGGGTCTAGTAGCTGGTCGCTCAGGCACCCAAAAGTGGATAAACAGCCCTAGAATAAAGGCAGGAGCACTCTCGTACTGATTTCTCAGGCATAGCATTTCTGCGCTTTTCTCCTAGAAATTGGGTTCACCTGCCTAAAATCAGTCACGGTCACAACCAAGCTTCCTTGTCGAAATGCGAGACATGTGCTAAATATTGGGCTCGTCCAGTATTTGAACCCGGGACCTCTCGCACCCAAAGCGAGAATCATACCCCTAGACCAACGAGCCAAAAGCTGCTTGGCAAGTCAGGTTGGCTTGCTGAGCTAGGCTCGGCGGTGGACTAGCACAGCACAAAGGTGGACGGTTGGCACAAAAGAGCTCCATCCGCGACCAACACCATTGTTGGAAGATGGGATCATGGTTTAAAGCATGCGCTCGTCCAGGATTTGAGCCCGGGACCTCTCGCACCCTAAGCGAGAATCATACCCCTAGACCAACGAGCCAAGAGATGCTTCTGGATTTTGGCTATCTTCCTGGGCTAGGCTCAGCAGCAGACTAGTTCAGCACAAAAGTCAACAATCTCAATCTTCCCTACCCTTAAAGACCTTCTTTTTTTAAAGGGTGTGACAAGTAGCCTTCTCCCAGAAACATGTCTGCAAAAGGTTGTTGCAATCTTTGCCTTTCTTGAGATTTCTGAGACTTCAAAAGCCGAGGGGAAAATTTGTCAGGGCAAAACCACATCTTCTCCACTGATAGGGTCTAGTAGCTGGTCGCTCAGGCACCCAAAAGTGGATAAACAGCCCTAGAATAAAGCCAGCAGCACTCGCGTACTGATTTCTCAGGCATCGCATTTCTGCGCTTTTCTCCCAGAAATTGGGGTCACCTGCCCAAAATCAGTCACGGTCACAACCAAGCTTCCTTGTCGAAATGCAAGACATGTGCTAAATATTGGGCTCGTCCGGGATTTGAACCCGGGACCTCTCGCACCCAAAGCGAGAATCATACCCCTAGACCAACGAGCCGAAAGCTGCTTGGCAAGTCTGGTTGGCTTCCCGAGCTAGGCTCGGCGGTGGACTAGCACAGCACAAAGGTGGACGGTTGGCACAAAAGAGCTTCGTCCGCGACCAACACCATTGTTAGAAGATGGGATCCTTGTTTAAAGCATGGGCTCGTCCGGGATTTGAACCCGGGACCTCTCGCACCCTAAGCGAGAATCATACCCCTAGACCAACGAGCCAAAAGCTGCTTGGCAAGTCAGGTTGGCTTGCTGAGCTAGGCTCGGCGGTGGACTAGCACAGCACAAAGGTGGACGGTTGGCACAAAAGAGCTCCTTAAAGACCTTCTTTTTTTAAAGGGTGTGACAAGTAGCCTTCTCCCAGAAACATGTCTGCAAAAGGTTGTTGCAATCTTTGCCTTTCTTGAGATTTCTGAGATTTCAAAAGCCGAGGGGAAAATTTGTCAGGGCAAAACCACATCTTCTCCACTGATAGGGTCTAGTAGCTGGTCGCTCAGGCACCCAAAAGTGGATAAACAGCCCTAGAATAAAGGCAGCAGCACTCGCGTACTGATTTCTCAGGCATCGCATTTCTGCGCTTTTCTCCCAGAAATTGGGGTCACCTGCCCAAAATCAGTCACGGTCACAACCAAGCTTCCTTGTCGAAATGCAAGACATGTGCTAAATATTGGGCTCGTCCGGGATTTGAACCCGGGACCTCTCGCACCCAAAGCGAGAATCATACCCCTAGACCAACGAGCCGAAAGCTGCTTGGCAAGTCTGGTTGGCTTCCCGAGCTAGGCTCGGCGGTGGACTAGCACAGCACAAAGGTGGACGGTTGGCACAAAAGAGCTCCATCCGCGACCAACACCATTGTTGGAAGATGGGATCATGGTTTAAAGCATGCGCTCGTCCAGGATTTGAGCCCGGGACCTCTCGCACCCTAAGCGAGAATCATACCCCTAGACCAACGAGCCAAGAGATGCTTCTGGATTTTGGCTATCTTCCTGGGCTAGGCTCAGCAGCAGACTAGTTCAGCACAAAAGTCAACAATCTCAATCTTCCCTACCCTTAAAGACCTTCTTTTTCCAAAGGGTGTGAGAAGTAGCCTTCTCCGAGAAAAATGTTTGCAAAATGTTGTTGCAATCTTTGCCTTTCTTGAGATTTCAGAGAAGGGAACTCGATGTGCACGCTCCACTATGTAGGCCACTGAAACCGCTTGTAGATCCAGGAGCTCCTTAAAAAAGGCCTCCGCAAAGGATGTGGGATCCGCGCCCTCAGTCCCCTCAGGGAGGCCGGCCACCCTCACATTGTTGCGGCTTAGCCTGTTTTCGGCAACAATGCGCCACCGCGCGTTGCAGGCTACATCCTCCAGGGTCCCCACCCTGGTCTCCACTTCCTTCACCCGGCCCCTTATTTTATCCAAGTCCTGCCGGATCCTGGCCATTAATGTGGTCTTGCTGGCCTCTATGGCTGCCAGGATGGCATCTGTGGCTCCAGGGGGCTCTTTGCCCTTATTATGTGGTGGGCTGCCTCGTCCCTCAGGTCCTGCGTTCGGCTCCATGTCCTCCCACCCAGCCGTTTGAGTGCCGGCACTTATGTGACAGAGGGAGCGAGTACGTGCAGCCAAGATGGCGCCCGCACGTGTGACAGGCGAAGGGCCGGGAGGATCGTTACTCACTCGGTACCGGGCCGATCTTCGTCTGGATCGCATGGAAGTGACGCCTGCTGCCACCGGGACCCCTGCGAGGAGAAGGTAAGTGGATCAGACCCGATTTGTGCCGCTGAGAAGCAGGATGACTGGACGGATGAGAGGAGCTGCAGTTAAGCACGTCCGTTCAGTCTTACATCTTGGCCACGCCCCCACAACCAAGCTTCCTTGTCGAAATGCGAGACATGTGCTAAATACTGGGCTCGTCCAGGATTTGAACCTGGGACCTCTCGCACCCAAAGCGAGAATAATACCCCTAGACCAACAAGCCAAAAGCTGCTTGGCAAGTCTGGTTGGCTTCCCGAGCTAGGCTCGGCGGTGGACTAGCACAGCACAAAGGTGGACGGTTGGCACAAAGGACCTCTGTCCGCGACCAACACCATTGTTGGAAGATGGGATCATGGTTTAAAGCATGGGCTCGTCTGGGATTTGAACCCGGGACCTCTCGCACCCGAAGCAAGAATCATAACCTTAGACCAACGAGCCAAGAGATGCTTCGAGATTTTGCTATCAGTAGCCTTCTCATTGAAACATGTCTGCAAAAGGTTGTTGCAATCTTTGCCTTTC
>NW_017309472.1:55684-56508 GCF_000935625.1 Nanorana parkeri
ACAAAGAGCTCTGTCCGCGACCAACACCATTGTTAGAAGATAGGATCCTTGTTTAAATCATGGGCTTGTCTGGGATTTGAACCAGGGACCTCTCGCACCCGAAGCAAGTATCATACCCCTAGACCAACGAGCCAAGAGATGCTTGCAGATCTTGGCTATCTTCCTGGGCTAGGCTCAGCAGCAGACTAGTTCAGCACAAGCGAGAATCATACCCCTAGACCAACGAGCCAAGAGATGCCCACAGATTTTGGCTATCTTCCTGAGCCAGGCTCAGCAGCAGGCTAGTACAGCACAAAAGTCAACAATCTCAATCTTCCCTACCCTTAAAGACCTTCTTTTTTTAAAGGGTGTGACAAGTAGCCTTCTCCCAGAAACATGTCTGCAAAAGGTTGTTGCAATCTTTGCCTTTCTTGAGATTTCTGAGATTTCAAAAGCCGAGGGGACCTCTTGCACCCGAAGCGAGAATCATACCCCTAGACCAACGAGCCAAGAGATGCTTGCAGATCTTGGCTATCTTCCTGGGCTAGTCTCAGCAGCAGACTAATTCAGCACAAGCGAGAATCATA
The DNA here is from genome assembly GCF_000935625.1 of Nanorana parkeri. Classification (NCBI taxonomy): domain Eukaryota; kingdom Metazoa; phylum Chordata; class Amphibia; order Anura; family Dicroglossidae; genus Nanorana; species Nanorana parkeri. The sequence goes on from NW_017309472.1 coordinate 56,251, forward strand.
CACCTTGTCCAACGAGCCGAAAGCTGCTTGGCAAGTCTGGTTGGCTTCCCGAGCTAGGCAGTGGACTAGCACAGCACAAAGGTGGACGGTTGGCACAAAGCTTGCAGATTTTGGCTATCTTCCTGAGCCAGGCTCAGCAGCAGACTAGTTCAGCACAAAAGTCAACAATCTCAATCCTCCTTAACCTTAAAGACCTTCTTTTTCTAAAGGGTGTGATAAGTAGCTTTCTCCAAGAAAAATGTCTGCAAAAGGTTGTTG
>NW_017309472.1:58239-58953 GCF_000935625.1 Nanorana parkeri
AGGCTCAGCAGCAGACTAGTTCAGCACAAAAGTCAACAATCTCAATCTTCCCTACCCTTAAAGACCTTCTTTTTTTAAAGGGTGTGACAAGTAGCCTTCTCCCAGAAACATGTCTGCAAAAGGTTGTTGCAATCTTTGCCTTTCTTGAGATTTCTGAGATTTCAAAAGCCGAGGGGAAAATTTGTCAGGGCAAAACCACATCTTCTCCACTGATAGGGTCTAGTAGCTGGTCGCTCAGGCACCCAAAAGTGGATAAACAGTCCTTGAATAAAGCCAGCAGCACTCGCGTACTGATTTCTCAGGCATCGCATTTCTGCGCTTTTCTCCATGAAATTGGGGTCACCTGCCCAAAATCAGTCACGGTCACAACCAATCTTCCTTGTCGAAATGCAAAACATGTGCTAAATATTGGGCTCGTCCGGGATTTGAACCCGGTACCACTTGCACCCAAAGCGAGAATCATACCCCTAGACCAACAAAGCGAGAATCATACCCCTAGACCAACGAGCCGAAAGCTGCTTGTCAAGTCTGGTTGGCTTCCCGAGCTAGGCTCGGCAGTGGACTAGCACAGCACAACGGTGGATGATTGGCACAAAGAGCTCCGTCCGCGACCAACACCATTGTTAGAAGATGGGATCATTGTTTAAAGCATGGTCTCGTCCGGGATTTGAATCCGGGACCTCTCACACCCAAAGCGAGAATCATACCCCTAGA
>NW_017309472.1:59566-59993 GCF_000935625.1 Nanorana parkeri
TCAACAATCTCAATCTTCCCTACCCTTAAAGACCTTTTTTTAAAGGGTGTGACAAGCAGTGTGACAAGTAGCCTTCTCCCAGAAACATGTCTGCAAAAGGTTGTTGCAATCTTTGCCTTTCTTGAGATTTCTGAGATTTCAAAAGCCGAGGGGAAAATTTGTCAGGGCAAAACCACATCTTCTCCACTGATAGGGTCTAGTAGCTGGTCGCTCAGGCACCCAAAAGTGGATAAACAGCCCTAGAATAAAGGCAGCAGCACTCGCGTACTGATTTCTCAGGCATCGCATTTTTTCTCTTTTCTCCCAGAAATTGGGGTCACCTGCCCAAAATCAGTCACGGTCACAACCAAGCTTCCTTGTCGAAATGCTAGACATGTGCTAAATATTGGGATTTGAACCCGGGACCTCTCGCACCCAAAGCGAGAAT
>NW_017309472.1:61592-61947 GCF_000935625.1 Nanorana parkeri
GTAGCTGGTCGCTCAGGCACCCAAAAATGGATAAACAGTCCCAGAATAAAGCCAGCAGCACTCGGGTACTGATTTCTCAGGCATCGCATTTCTGCGCTTTTCTCCCAGAAATTGGGGTCACCAGCCCAAAATCAGTCACGGTCACAGCCAAGCTTCCTTGTCGAAATGCAAGACACGTGCTGAATATTGGGCTCGTCCGGGATTTGAACCCGGGACCTCTCGCACCCAAAGCGAGAATCATACCCCTAGACCAACGAGTCGAAAGCTGCTTGGCAAGTCTGGTTGGCCTCCCAAGCTAGGCTCAGCGGTGGACAAGCACAGCACAAAGGTGGACGATTGGCACAAAGAGCTCCGT
>NW_017309473.1:0-22501 GCF_000935625.1 Nanorana parkeri
AGCCTGCGCGTGTGCATGTTGGGCTTCGTAAATCAGCCCCCTTGTCTCAAAGTCCACACTAACTGGTTATTCCCTACGAATGTTGGACACTGTTACCTGTACTGGACTTTGCTTGAATTGATGTTGTGTTTTATACTTTTATATTTTGATAATTTTGACTTAGAATGATACCACATTTTATATATAATGTAAATGTTATATCTTGTATTCCCCACCTGCGGTGGTTGCGATACGATTTGTTTACTTGAGTCTACACTATGTGCTCACAAAATGACAAAACAATAAACCTTTTGAAAAGAAAAAAAAAACAAAACAGAACTCCAGGTAAATATAAAAGACACAAATTATTGTAGTTCTGTATTCATTAGTATATCCTTTAATGTGTTTTTCTAAATGCAAGCAGTGTAAGTACCTGTAAAGTAGCTACCACTCCAAGCTTGCTCCCATAATGGACTACAATCTCACATTTAGTTTGCTAATTTGTATTGCGATTGTAGTCCATCATAGGAAGGAACTTGGAGTTATAGCTACTATACTACACACACAGCGACAACGGGTAACAAAAGTAGCCACCTTCCAGAAGGAAGGACAGTGTCAGCACCAATTCAGAGATGATTTGAGGATCTACAGCTGAGTGATACACAAATCAGATACATTTTTGTTAATAGTTGGGGTACTTGAATGCATTTTTGAGATTTACCTCTTGAGTTTATTGTCACTTTAATTTTGTTGCCTCTCTCTGAATTCTCTCCAGGTCAAGGACATCTTTCCTGGGGAATGGTGACCAAAACTGAACTGCAAACTCCCAAGATGAGGCTGAACCAGTGTCTTGTAAAGTTGTAGATTTATAGCTTTATATATTAAGTAAAGACCTTTTTGAATGCATGATCGATGTCAACTGCTTTGCTAGCTTGACATTGCATGCTAGTGCTGAGTCTGAGGTATAACAGGACCCCCAGATCTTTGTCCATTCCCGATTTCCACAGAGGAGCACCTCCTAATGAGTATCTTGTATACATATTTATTGAATTTTAAATACATATATCCATTAAACACTTAGAACAATATCAATCACAAATAAGGTAATAAAACAAAACAAGGTCACCGAAATCTGGAACCATCATCCTAGTAAGACCCTCTATATCTACATATTGCACTTCTTGATTTACCAATCATCTATTTCCCCTTATGTCTATTTTGCTAACTTAATCCTCATTTGATAACAGACCCTTCTACTCCAATCCCACCTAATAAACAAATAAATAAATATTTAAGTGTATCTACTAGTGGTCTATTGAGGGGGTTACTCCGACTTAGAAAATATCCCCAATAAATATCCCTAATATTAGTGTTAAAAAATTGTGTAATCCTTATGAACTAATACATGAATCCTACTTTGAGGGTAAAATCTATTTGTGAACATTGTGCTTAGTAAATTAAATTTAACTTTACATTTTTAAATATTGAACCTCATCTGCAATGTGGCTGTGCACCCCTCAATTGTATGAGACATTCATTTTTATTACATGATAGCTGCATTTTTGCCATTTATGTTGCACTGAACTCTGAATTCCTTGTAACATCAGTGAAAAGTGTAGCCTATAAAGGAATAATGCTGAAATTCAGCAGAATAGGGATACTTATTATCAAACTGTATAGTAAGGAGTGTACAGAAGCTGGATAGATTGGTAGAATCACTTTTAATTAGTGTTGAGAACCAAGCTGTAACTAGAAAATGATTCAGCATTATAAGCAAAATTATTCTTGCCACCAAACATACCTAACTAATAATCCTGCATATGTATTACTTCCACAGCAGTATCAGGGAGGTGTCTGGGCGGTGTATACATTTATTTTTATATACAATATTACTGGTGTGGAAAATTATCAAGAAGCCAGACTATGTTGGAACCCTGTGCCTTTTTGACTCCATAACAGATGCATTTTCTGTTAGGGCTGGGACTGCGTCCTTGGTATATAAAATAAACAAAAATTGTTCCTACTTGCTCCAGGATCTTTTGGTGCTTTAGTATTGTGGTTAATTAGAGTTAAGGTTTAGTTTAGGGAATAGGTTTGTATTAGGCTTGGAGTTTCAGTGTTTTAAGGGCTAGGTGTTAATAGCTCACTTATGGGTTAGGCTAAGTGTTAGGGTTAAGGGTGGTGTTTTGGTGTTAAAGAACTGGTTAATATTTAAGATTGCATTGTTGAGAGGGGAGTGAGCGTTGTTACCCTATGACAGGAAGGCTTTTATGACCACAGAACTTTTCCCCCTCTGCTTTTCCCCAGAGGATTGGGGGGTGTTTTGTAGTCCAAGGAAATAATTGAAAACAATGTAAGAGTCAGGGCCCACAGCTGACCTAGCCTAGGGCAGTTGATACATGAGTAGAATAACAACCAATGCAGTGACAGGTTTTGTGGCTGTAGAGTGGTAAAAAAAGCAGACTTGTTATAAGACTATTTGCCGGCTTTAAATGAAGGCTAGAATCTAGGGATGCACCAATACCATTTTTTCCAGACCGAGTATGAGTAGCGATACTTTTTCTCAAGTACTTCCCGATACCAATTACTGATACCTTTTTTTAATGTCATGTGACAGTTTTTCTAAAACAATACAGACTAATGAATTTGGGACAGTAGTGGAGTTCCAGGGCCCAGTCCTAGATGCAAACACTGAGCCCCTGGTAGTTCTGCCACTGAATCCAAGCGGTAGAGGGACTACCAATCCCAGGAATACATTATACAGAAATGCAAAATAACACCATCAGCTATAGAGAACTACAAATCCCAGCAATACATTATACAGCAATGCAGAAAAATACCATCCGCTAGAGAGGACTACAAATCTCTGCAGTTAGATAACATGGTGCCGTGGCTGGGATGGGGAGGAATGCACTGCAGTCAGATAACATGGTACCATGGCTGGAATGAGGAGGAATGATCTGCAGTCAGATAACATTGTACTGTGGCTGGGATGAGTAGGAATGATTGGCAGTCAGATAACACGGTACAGTGGCTGGGATGACGAGGAATGCTTTGCAGTCAGATAACATAGTACCGTGGCTGGGATGGGGAGGAATGCTTTGCAGTCAGACAACATGGTGCCGTGGCTGGGATGGGGAGGAATGCTTTGCAGTCAGACAACATGGTACCATGGCTGGGATGAGGAGGAATGCTCTACAGTCAGATAATATGTACCATGGCTGGGATGAGGAGGAATGCTGTGCAGTCAGATAACATCATGTACCATGGCTGCAATGGGGATGGATGCTCCACAGTCAGATAACATGTTCTCTCCCAATCTCTGCTCTCCCCTCAATCTTTGCTCTCTCCTCCATCTTTTCTGCCATCTCTGCACCCCCCCCCCCCATCTCTGCCCCCATATTTGACCTTTTTCGAAGGGGGCTGCATAGTGCTGTGGGGGGTGCAGCTTCCCTCCTTCCTTGTGGGTCCCGCAGTCAGTGCCATGTCAGTGCCAGAGTCTCAGAAGGTGGAAGGTGTGTGGGCGGTATACAGGAGGTTCCCAGAAGGCTGTTGCAAGGTCCACAGCAAGCACGGGACCTTCCGGCAGCCAAATCTATTAAAATGTTTTAAAAAGTGTTGGTATCAGTATCTGTGCTTAGTATCAGGGCATTTTCAAGAGTACTGATTTCGGAATTGGCTCATCCCTACTAGAATCTCTTATACGACAAAGAAATTGGTAGAGGATACCAGTTTTCATTCATATGTAGACTCTATGCTTAAGGGTGTTGTTCTTTCACAGGATCATCAAACAGTATGCATGTGAGAGTTCCATCCAAGATAATTCTCTTCAGCACATGATGAGATTGCATGGAAGGAAATGCAGAGTATGATCTCACAGGGATTGAAGCAGCAAGACAGCCAGAGCCCAGATGATGCACTGAAAACAATGTTACTTGAGATAAATGTTTCATTGATTCCTGCCAGTTCATCCTGGCAATGATGTAAAAGCACAGCAGATCCACAATTACATCCATTAGTAGTAAATAAGACTTGGGTTCTAAGGTAATTTTTTGTGAGTATATTCTAAGGTCACATACAGAGCTGTGCATATAAGCAATACAATGTGAAATAGATAATGCACTGTCCACAGCTTAGTGTAAGGCAGTGCTATTTATTTTGAATAGCACTGCAATGCACCTGTCCAGCACACGTAGATGCATTTCAACGTAAATGCATTTTAGGGCATCACAATGCATAGACTGTATATGCATCTGTGTGTTTCAGTGCGTTGTGGTTTAAAATAAAAATGCGCACATAGGTGTTTTTGCTTGTTGAGGTATACTTGCAGCACTTTCAAGATAACTGACTGTGCTTCCGCAACACACAGCACATTAATGCACAAAAATGCTTTGAACTTATGCGCTCATAGAGCTTGTAGCACTATCTATTCTCCCCTTTAAAAAAATGTACCTTCAGCTGAGCAATAACCCACATTAAGAGTGTCCTAAGCAAACTTACATGCCAACTGGCATATTTTACTATCAGGTGTGGTTCTTCTCCAGGGTGCCAAATATGAATGGATGCCAGTCACTTTGGTGAAATAAACTGTAAATTAGTACATTAATAATAGTAAAATTATTGGAAGGAGGGTAAGGAATAAATACATAAAGATACCCCAAAATTAAATTTGTCCCAGTCTTGACTAGGCTTGAATCTTTATAAAATCTTCCTCTGACTTTTCCCACCTACCCTGCTGACTGGTTAACTTATGGACTTGGCTCCAATCCATCAAGGTTCTAGTGGCATAAAAACAAAGACCACCCTTTTTTTTAAAAACAAAGACTACCCTTTTTAAAAAACATTTTTTGCCATCCTGAATCTTAATCGCACTTTTAATGTATTGAAAGTTTTCCATCATGTCCTGCCTTCACCTTCTTTCCTCGAAGGTGTACATAATTAGTTCCTCCAGTCTCCCTTGATATGTTTTATCTCTCACACCTTGCACTATTTTTGTTGCCTGTCTCTGGGCTTGCTCTGGAATGAGGGTTCCATAAAACAAGGTTTAACTAAAGCTCTATATAGTGGAAGTAGGACCTCCTTCCCCCATCTGGTAATACCTCTAGTGATGCACATCAAAATTATATTTACCTTCCCCGGTTTCTTCTGGATCATAGGCTTCTAAGGCAGGATAGTTGTGATAGTCCCTCAACCAATCACTCAACATATCGATTCAGTGGTGGGGGCAGCCACAAGTGCTACCCCAATGCCTCTTACTCTGCTTTCAGAAAACCAGCATCTTTAAGATCCTTCTAGGAGGAGAGACTCCTGTATTATGAATTCTCCCAGGACCTATGCCCAGAAGACTTAGACAGCTCAGTAACACACCCTTATAGGGCCTAAATCCAGAAGAGACTAACCACATGCCTGCATGTCCCAAACATTTAAAACCTCCCCAGCTCATACTACCAATCCCAGTCTGATTGGCTGGGCTGTTAAATATTTATAACACAGATCAAATTGGGTGCAGGAGGTTGGGCTTCCTCCTGACAAACCTGCACCCAATTTAATCCTCTGCCCCATGTGCTCCAAGATGGAGATTCTCATAGTTTAGAGTTAGGACTGCACTATATGGAGGTGCCTTGACGTGTCTGTACGGCTTTTACATTTTCTGCAGAAGACGTGTATCTAAACCTCTGCTTTTAACCTTAGTGGTTAGACAGGTTTTTGTTTTTTTTGCATGCTGGCTGGTGAGTGTGCTGGGAAACTTTTTGCTGTTTTATTGACTTCAATACAACCCCACACCCCCTCCCGCCACTGAACGCAGGGAATCGTCCGGCTTACATTCCAGTGCGTCTTAGAGGCCCCAGCGTTCTGTCCTCCCGTGGAGTTCGTGTGGCTGACGTTGCACATGGGGAGAGGTGTTCTGCCTCTTTCCATCTGCAGCGTCTGACACATTCAGTCGGCAGCCCCATGAGCACCGCGGGAGCATAGCCATAGCCAGCTCCTTTTACGCCCGTGGCAAGAAAAAAAACGGTTTATGTCACCCACTGCCCTTCCTCCAGGATTTTTTAATTTTGTTTTATTTATTTTGTATTATTCCTTACATTTTAATTTAATTTTTTAAATTTAAATTATTAATTTTTTTTACTCTTGAGTATCCCAGGCAGAGGCAGCGGGGGATCCGACAGGAAGTGAAAGAAGCACTTCCGCCGCGCGGGGTGGGGGGTACGACGACGGAGCCTATCTCTTTCTCCTCACTGCTCGGCCTTAGTTCTGTGACAGCGGCTCCCTCCTCCGCCCTCCCCGCCGCCGACTGCAGGGGTTCCGGATCCCCGCTGCGAGAGGGAGACAATGGAGATCGACATGCCCAGAACTGTTGGTTTCCCAGTAGATATCAGGGGACCAGTTCTCTGGAAAGGAGCAGTGTAGAATGGTGCAGGTGGTGGGAGAGGTGAGTTTTCAGACCCTTCTTTACAGTTATCTCCTTTGCTGACATTTTAGTGGTAAGGGTCTTTTAATGGAGTCCCAGGTCTAACCAGTCATCCCAAGCCATTGTACTAATATCTAGAAATCTAAAATATACACACTGGTTTATCGACCATATGGCAATGGAGTATATATCAAAACCTGACATATATTTGGGTTCCCTGTTTTTTGGGGTAAATAGGAGAATATTTAGTGGAAAAAAATAATACAAAATATGTCATGTATTAAACAAACTAAAATTGAAATTTTCCTAATTTCTCTGCTTATTATTTAAAATATATTCAGGGTATTTTTAAAAACAATTTACCAAATGATTGCCTTATGTGTGTTAAAACAAAATGGTGGGAAAATTTTGTTTTGCAAAGCAGTAAAAAGTTTTAATTGAGTAAACTGGTGCATACCAAAACTTTGGTGTAATCTGAAAAATGTGGTGTAATCATGAAGGTTTTGATATTCTCTGGTCATCTAAGTTTCTATTTTCTTTATAACACTTTTCTTTATAAATATTTTAGAGCAGCTTTAGGTTTAATTCACTATGCTATGGCAAGATTTATTTCCCATAGCAACTGATATTTCTTTTATAAATGGGAGATGAAAATAACAGTCACATCGCTTAATAATAATCTTTATGCTAAATAGCACATTTTAGGTCAATTAATTGAGCCTAGTGTGTGTGAAAACTTACATTCAAAACATAGCAAAGCTGACATTGTAAATGTGTGTGTGTCTAGAACAACATATTAATCAACATTCTCTGCTTTGTTCAATAACAAAAGGCGCACTGCCATCTCTGAGAAGTAACCTTATTTATTTTAAGTAGCCCCACATTTGTTGCAGAACATTTGTGAATCACTGAACAGCTGTAGTAACATATTTATATCACTTTCTTCCAGCAACTGCCTGTCTGCGGAGTTCCTATCATAATGGAAGTGTTTGGCATATGGGAAAGGAGTTTCATGAATATTTACTAGGACACTTGGCCTCTGGGTCACCTAAAATGATGCTATGAATCCTGAAATCCCCAGTTGACTTGAAAGCTTGAAATGTTTGTAATTTTGATGTGGCTTCAGCATGCCATTCCTAGACACATCCTAAAATAATCCACAGGAATTGTAAAAAGACATTCTGTGTACTGCTACACTATCCCATTTAACAGCCATTCAAATAAATGTTGATCAATGAATTGGCATCCGGTAGTGGCAGAGAGACAACACAGGGACTCTGGAAGCGGGATCCTGTACACAGTTATGAATGTTACTACTCTTGTTGCTATGTTAAGTATTTTAATGGTTTCTATGGGCAAAGCACACATTTTCTTGTACCTCCAGATTTATAAATCAGGCTGTCTTTACTGTACTAAGGGAATGCATAGTGGTTGTGCACATCCTTTGTTTAATAATATTAGAAGGAAATCTGTTCACAGAGCTCAATAGCTCAAGTTGAAATACACACACACTTACACACGTGAATAAATCCCATCAGTACATTATTTCTTAACAGGAAGGTCAGAGATTAAATTTAAGCATCCAGGATGGCAGCTTTTGCTGTGAAGTTGGGAACCCTTTGATTGCTAACATATACTAAAAAACAGCTGGTAGGTTCCTGTGGATAAAAAGATAAAACCAGAGCCAATTCGCTATTACTGCCTTATACAAAAGAAAAATCAAGAAACATCTTAAAGCAAATTGTATTTATTTTTTGTAAATGAGTTTACACACATATTCAAAATTTACATGGCAATGAGAAAAAAGGCTCATATATAAAAAAAAAGAAACCTATAAAAGGAGAACATTTTCTGCTGAATAGCATCATACAATATGAAGTGTTTTGTTAGATAGTAGTGAGGGCAGAAACATTACAAAGGTGCATAGGTTAGGGTCTGAATATTGTTATATCTAAGAAAGTCATACAAAGATCTATTAAGACAGAGGTGATATTCTGTTTTATTATAACAAGATTGGTACAGAAAACAGTACACATCAATTATTTTTTTTTTTTTAGCAAAAACACCACTATTGCCAAATACAAAATCATATTCGATAACATGGTAATAAATAGATATGTTGCATCCAGCAGAAACTAACTGTAAAATATTGGGGATTATGTATAAAACATATCTAAAGGAAGAGCAATTCTTGTTGCCTGTAGCAACCAATTAATATCCCCCTTTAATGCTTCCAGTGCAGTAAGTAATCTGATATGCTGATATTGACAAAAGAAAACATTATTTTCTTAGACAGTTTTATGCATGAAGCCCATTGTGCTTTGTAGGATAAAGACAGTAATATATGTCTTGTTGCTGCAGGTTAAAGAAACGTGCAGTCTCCAAACATTAGCATCAATATAATCACTATCGATTGATTTTGCCATTGTTTCAACTAACTTGGCTCTTCTGTCCAAACAACACCCATATCTACTAATATAATGTTCACCTGAGAAGCCAAAAACTGCCATTGTTGGTGGTGTTATGAGCGGCCCCATGTTCATGACAAATGTCAATGCCGTTTACTATCTGTTCATTTCAAAGTAACAGTTAAATTATCTTTGTAGGGTGCTGGCAAGTAACAGTTTTTAAGGCCAAAAAAGAAACATGCAAAGTGCAGTTACTCATTACAGCCAATAAGAATCTTTCAAGGATTGATATAACCTCTTTAATAGCTTGCTGGTTACCATGAACTTGCCTTCCCAATTTATTTTTGAGTTGCTAAATATAAGTTAAATAAAAAAATGGAGGCCTACATTTTTTGGGGTTTGAAGTGATGAACTGACAACAATGGCACTTTTGGGACTTCTACACACAAATGGCTGAGCACAACTGCATCAGACAATACGACATCACCTGCATGCACCATAGTTAAAATGTTAACATGTAAGAATGCAACTGTTCTGTATTCATACTGTAAATTCATACACCTCTGTCTGTGACTTTGTAAGATAATGAGAGGAACAATTTAAATCAAATTGCTCTCATGTGTTACTTTAGTCAAATGGTAATACACTCACACACCACTCTGTTGACAGCTGTAAGAATATTTTTACAACTCATATTCAGAATAGGCTTCAGAATACAGAATTCCTGTTCACTAAACAGATCAGCCCTTGCACCAAATAAAGATGTAATTAGTGTAATGGTCTCCATCCAACAACAAAATGATCCTTCGGATTTGATTTCCTTGTTCACTGAACCTTTATTTTCTTATACATGTCAATGGATCATGAGAAAAGTTGTGTAAGTAAGATCCGATAATGGTTTTGCAAGCCTCAGAATGCTGCATTAAGGGTATATACGCATTTATCTATATCTGTGGTATTTATGCTCTGAACTTTGCCCATCACTTTAGGAAAAGAGAAAGCGCCGTTAACAGTTTCAATATGTGTGAAATACACCTAGTAATGCTCATGAAAATGCTCAGTGCAAGGCTGTAGGTCATGACTCTTCTGGATTTTAATTTTCACTGGGCATTATCATTTCTACTGCTAGGTCTTTCTTCACAGCGCTTAGAGGAACTGCCAGTTAAAATCCATTTACCAGGTACTGAACTGAATATATCCTAAATGTTCCAGTGGAGCATGCAAAGAACACATCTTTGCGTACCCTTGAGGCTGTGGCTTGGTACAAACTTTAGACTTTGACAAACTATTCTAGTCTTACAATCAGCAAAATCTTCTTTTTTTTTCATTTTACATTCACATTATGCATTTTCTCCACCATAACCCAAGTATCTGTCCCTCTGCTCCCTTAGCAGTTAAGAATAAAATCCTAGGTTAAGAACCAACTGTCTATTCCAAGACTACATACAGTACCAAGCAATGCTTTTATAATAATCCAACTCATTTGAAAGACAATCATGAAATAGTCAAGTGAGAAAACCCTACTTGTTGCCAGTAGTATGAAGAAATGCACTGCACATTTCCATGCATGCACCCCATAAGTCTCATTAACGAATAAGCTAAACTTCTATAAAGTTACACCCACTAATCCACTAAGTACTTGAATCCTAACTACAGCTATTCCTAATTTCTTTCTTTTTAAACATCAATAAAAAAGCTTTGCTGTACAGTTTTGATGGCAAACAAATGTTATTTTAACCCCCTGCTACTATATGGAGCCCAAGGTCATTGCTCTGCAGTGTGCATAGGCTTCCATATAGCAGTATGGGGCAATAGCTACTAAAGAAAAAAAAAAAAAGAATATGCACCAGGACTGAAACATAATTATCAAATACCATGCATGTGCTGTATACATTAAGCAAGAAATCATTGGCTTTAAGCTGCACTATATTACAACATGATACATTGAGAACAGTTTGGCTCAACCCCGCAACTGGAATTCACCAGCTCTTTTTTAATATGTGAATCAGTGCCCACTACCTATGAAATACCTACACATTAAAGAAATACAACAGTAGGTATTAAGAGTCCAGTATAGTTTTTGATATATAATAATCTGCAACCATTAGTAAGGGACATCAAATTAAATGTTCTCAAACATCCTGAATTCTGAATTCAGTATTGGCGGTTCACATACAAAATATGGCACAGATACTGTATATATGCATAAAATGTTAATGGACTTTTTAATGGCTTTTTCTTATTCTATAATGTTTGGTAGCAATATCATACTTGCAAAAGTCTCAGAACAATATAATTATTTACTGGCTTACTAAAATTCTGCATTTCAAACTAGTTTTCTAATCTTTGAAAAAACAACACAAAAGTTGAACGTAAGAACCTTGATCTAGTTTTCACCCTTATTGACCACCCTGGTGGATTGTAAGACTACATTAATTAAAAAGGGTGCTGGTGGGCTGGATCCTGCTCTGTGCTGCTAAATCAGTTTGCTAAACAGTATTAAGCTTGGGAGATTTTTATTTGGTGGAAAGCAAACATGCTATACAAAATTGTACATGGCATCCCATCTTAAGTGTTCCCAATGGCCTAGTATCACATTAACTAACCCCCTACCCTTCTTTTTGTATTCATCCCTCATATACATAAATAAAAAGTGCCCTGAAAAAGAGCCAGATTCAGCTGAATGTTACATTATCAAAAGTAAATATTAAAACTGCAGTATAAAAATGTTTCTGCTAAAAACAGTCTTTATACATAAGTTAAAAAATAATGAGACAAATTCTATTTCCAAACCCAAGAATTATGGCAGTACTCAACCATTTCCTATCAGACGTTGTACTTCAGTCAGCAGCATAAAATATATGCTGTCATTGCTATTACTGACCATGATTATTTAAATAAACAAGCTGCCTTCAGCACAGGACTATTCTGTAACATCTTCCTGTATTACCATAGTTACCCCAATTCTTCTCATATGAAAAAAATTATTCTGCATATATGCAGATTACAAACATTAGGGAAGGCATGGCATACAGATTTACATTCGGGCAAATTAATGAATTGTGCTAATGCACCTCAAATTCTCAGATGACTGACATTTTCTCATCACTCTTTAGGGTGGTAGTTCCTAACCAGTTGCTCGGGAGCTCTACATGGTTCTTAGCTATCCTTGCTGATGTTTGCTGCAGGCTTTCGGCAAACAAACAGAAGTTATCTATTTTTAAAATGTTTGCCATGTCAGTAAAAAGGTATTTGACTGATAACTATTTATTACAAAAAATAATAACTCAGCATCTTTTATTGTATTTGACTGTTGTCTAATGGCTGAAGACAATAGTTCTAAAGAAATGGGAAACTCCACCCTTCTGAACATGCATGCTGGGAGTTCCAGGTCTGCCTTAATACACCAAATATCCACTCCTCAACCTGCTCCCAAATTTTGATGCAGGCTTCCTAGTGCTTACATTCAACATTCTGTGTCACCATTCTGGTGACATAAGATAGTTAGCAGTGCAACATATACCCCTAACATTCTGGTAGAGAACACATGACATAGTAATTGTGACATAGTGCATACCTGCAAAGGTGTCTATTTAAAATAATACAATTGTTAAAAATCAAAACGGTCAAAAATTAATCCTAACATCACAATTGCTGGTGCTTTATCATGAAACACATGTTTAAAGGTTTTCTTTAGCATCTACACTATCTGTCAAAGTCATCTGGGACATTTGCATCAATGTAATAAATATTAAGACAATAACCTAATCTAAAACATACGGGATATTAGCACCGATGGCATGTCTGCAAATGCTTCACTACACACACAAATTATGCAACAATTACACCACACTCTTCAGAAAAGTCTACGTTAAAGTGGTTCTGTGCTTTTCAAAATTATAACCCCATATGTGAGATTTATTTGTTTTTAAATATATCTGGCTCTAATAGATGTAGGCTCAGAACCAAAATACAAAGGACTTGGAGCAGAAAATGTACTAGGAGTTTAAAATGTAGATTGATGTAATGCCAGTCCCTATGTAACTAAAAGTCCCTATTAAAAATATAGAAAGTGACATTCAAAGGTTTCATCTGTTGCAAGACAGATGTTTACTTTCATTGTGTAGCCCGCACCACAGAAAACGAGGCAGATTATTTGTTGTGGGGAACACTTGCACTTGTCACATCCTCTGTTTTTATTTAAAATAAAAACTCTTTTGGGAATTTCCTACAAAATTTGCTAGAGTACTTTTTTTAGCAATATTAATTACATTTTTATTGGTTCAGCACAATGCTTATCCATTTCAGACTCATATAAATTAAAATATCCAAGGAATTGAATTGCCTTGGAGTTCATAGTGGTGGTGGGAGGAGGAGGTAGGAAGATGAGATGCTACATATGGTAACAGCCGAAGAAGAATCTCATTTCACATGGAGTTATATAATTATACACAAGCTCAGTCATGTTAAATGTAAAAAAAGTAAATACATTTATTACATTTATTCTACATCTATAACTGTTTTGATGAATGTCAATACTGAAGACTGTGGTCTTAGCCAGTCACCAAATAATTAGATCAGTACATTAGACATTCCTTTGCTCACCAATCAATCAACAGAAAGACAAGCTTCCTGATTATCATGTAACCTATTTGATTCTGGAGAAAACAAACAGAATAGTAAATGTGAATGATATATTGTTTTTGGACCAGGGAAGTGATAAGCAGCAATTACATCTTTAGAAAACATAGCTTGATAAAATTATGGTCAACAAATTTTATTATACAATATAATCATAATGGCACAGGAAGTTCACATGCATCCAAGCATTATTTGGTAGCCAATGTGTGTTATATTTTGCTTTGCATACATTGAAAAGATACAGAAGTTTGGAATCTTTCTGTTTGGTACTGCAGACTTCAGGATTGTACAGGCAGTAATAATAAAAACCCATATAATTGCATATGTTTATAGATACAATCGCTGAAAGATATCTACCACTCTGAATGCTAGATATCCAGGTTATGCTGACTAGATTTTTATTCATTAAAATCTGTTTCTGTCTTGCACAAGGCAAGACTTCTGAGAGTGGGTCTAATACAAACTAACTGTCCATGATGGTGTTCCTATGGTATGAACATCATAGGACAGCAAATATGAGAATCTGTAACACAAACAAAAATCTATATTTATTCATATTATACCATATGTATGTTGTTCTGTGGCAAGGTAATACAACCATTAAGTACAATAGAAAAAACACTTTCCATCCTTATGGTTAGGTATGAACAGGTACATTTTTATTCTTGCCACCATTCCAATTATGTACTGCAGTGAGCTGGAACACTCTGGCCAGACTATAACCAGTTTAGAGCATTGGCTTAAACCATATAACATTAATAGGTTAATACAATGGCTGCTAGGAGCGTGTTCAGTACGATTTCAACAGCAAATAAGTTCTTACATTTAATAATGAAGTAGCTTTAAAATGTGATTTGCAGAACAGCAATATGCTGTCCTATTTTAAGAGGACGAAGATGATTAGTTAAGTCAACCAGTATTTTTGAATAAGACGTGATAAAGAACCTGTTGTGTAATTTAGCCTTTGTGTCCAGCCTGAAGATAATTTTACAAGCTCAACCTCTTGATATAGAAAGTCTAGACAGCTATATTGATGGTGTTTATGCTATATGTATGCATGCTTAATGGCACTGCATTTTTTCTACTGGCCTCATACACACAGGTTTCAGGAAAAAAAATATCTGAGTTAAATAAGCTTACATGAAATATATGTGTGGATCCTAAAGTATAAAGCGGCCAACATCTATGGAAAAAACTAGGGCCACAATCATTTTAACACAGATACTGAAGAGAAAAGAAAAACACTGTGCACATGATATATGTTTGTTTGATCTCTACAGAGTCACACAAATTACATGTTGCATGCTGTGGAGTTATTAGTTTCCAAACTTAGCATATCAGAACTAAATTTCTCTAGTTTTTCTAATTTTCATAAGGAAGGTCTGGTTTTTTGAAGATGGGGTATTACTGGAAGTGGCCAATAAGATGCTTTCCCTTTATAAACTGCATTAACAGTAGTTTATGCCTTCCCACTCTTATCTTATTGGTTGTTTTGGGCAACACACCCAGCCAGATGGTAATTGTTGCCATGGACAACATCTTTGTTTATTGATGATTTATTAAAATGCTTTTTTAACACATTGCAGATGCATTAGATGATAATGAATTGCATGGAATTATTACATTAGCCTTTGTGGCAACTACCAAAACCGTTCTAACAATGCATTGTACGGGTGTACTGCCAGATATTGGTTATTATGAGAATATGTATTTTTAAAATTATTTCTGGAGTATAGACATAATAAATCAACTTCATCAGTGATCAAAGCAAAACTGCAGATGGGTCAAACCAATCCATATAATACATTTTGTTGAAACAGTACATTTCTATTTATTATATTATATGGTCAGTGGACTGATTTGATATGTATACAATAATTAGATAATTCTCACGTTGCACTCTGTTAGTAAGCATCGCATACCACTGTATTATAATATTTGTTGTTGCAATAATAGACCCGACAGAAAATAGTAGCTAAAATGGCAATAGAAAAGTTTAGTAATAAAAGGAATCACTATAACCTACAGTTGAAACAGCAAAATTATTATTGTGTAGTGAACAAAATTTTTGTTTTTATGTTTTTACAAAAAATAGAAAAACACTTAAAAATAATTTCCTTCAAATGATATATAGGGACCTGAATGATCTTTTTCAGATAAATTTCAGAAAACGAATTATCCCCGAGAAGTGTTGAAACAACTGAAAAGGAGCGGTTTATAAAAAGTAGATAAACTGCAGTAAAAATAAATTATTATAAAAATGCATCCTGGTTTATAGATAAAAACCTGTTTAAAAGCTGAAAACAAAGAATCACAGTGTTTTCAGAACTGGACATATATGTATTGGTCAAGCAATCTATGATTTGATTTAAAGTGACTGGATATGTGAAATAATTGATGCAGCACAAACTGAAAATATGCCTACATCAATCCCTTTCAATGTAAATAGTTTGTTCAGAAAAACAAACAAAATTAAAAGGAATTGTTTAATTGAATGCTCTATATACCACATGATTGGCTTCAAAATCCTTTTCAAATTTCAACCCATTTAGTCTCTTTCAGCTTTGATTCAGTCCTCCAAAGTCACTTTAAAGTAATCAAAATGGTAGTGAAAAGCAATAATCAATAAACAAAATTCAGAAATTGCTAGATTCAATCAAATTATTGGAACAGTTGTTTAATTGAATGACCACATCAATGCATATATGGCCAGCATAACAGAGCTGGTATCATTTTATAGTGTCATATACATATTATGTCCAGTGAAAGTTATGGTTTATGTGTACTTCTTTTCCTATACCTGAATGAGTAAAGAGTTATTCAGGGAGATTTATAAAGAGAGCACAGGTTAGCAGACCTACGTTTTTGCTAACAATTTCTTTTTTGTGTGTTTTTGCATTGGGTTTATGTATACACATTTAGTCTTACCTGAAATTTAGACTTTTTGGAAAGGTAGATGTCAGAGACATAATAAATATGTCAGAGTGCTTATAGCCCTTTATAACATTTTGAAGGTAATTTTCTGTATTTTTTAAGAGAAAACTTTCAAAGGGGACTGCTTTGCTAAATTAAATAAAAGTTCTTGTAAGAGCAATGCATTTTCAAATGTTTGTTTCCTAGAGTGGCACATGAATTTGGTTACTAAATGACAACTGTGAAGAGAGGAACCAAGATGCCAATCTTTGTATAATACTAGGAGTAAACCAACAGTAACACAGCGTGTTGGAGCAAAGGGTTAAAATTTGAGTCCTTTGTCCCTTTGCACATGGTTACTTTTGTGAATGCAGTAAACCCTTTCCTTCACTGGCTACATGTTATCTATTTTCAAAAATAATGTTTTTGGTTAATAATGAAATAACTCTAACAATTCTGAGGATTTCTTAAAGTATTCTAAATGATTATATTCCCAAAAGTATGGTGTGCACTACATGCATGTCTGTAAGTTTTTGTTACAATTTCCATGTATTTAGGCCTACTGTATTGAAATGCTGTTTTAATCTCATTTTTATTTTATTTTTTCACTCTTTTACTTGTGATATCCTGCATGTACCCTGCTTAAAAATAGTTATTTTGGCAATAAGGCACTTGCAGAAACATCCAGTCATCATTGATAAAGAACCTAGCACATGTCATCACTAACCAAAGGCAGGTGTCTGAATAAGACCAGATGTGCCACCAAAATGTGTTAAGTTCCTTTTATCTGGAGAATGCATTCTCAACAAAGAATTAA
Organism: Nanorana parkeri; assembly: GCF_000935625.1. Taxonomy (NCBI): domain Eukaryota; kingdom Metazoa; phylum Chordata; class Amphibia; order Anura; family Dicroglossidae; genus Nanorana; species Nanorana parkeri. Next base: position 17,171 of record NW_017309473.1, read on the forward strand.
GGGAATCCAAATTTAGCATTTAATGTTCATTGTTTAGTTTTTCCTCATAACATGGCAGAATTTTATGTGTATTTCATTCCCCAAATTATGGGGATATTTCAATATAATTGAAATAAATAATCTGCAAGAGTTTTATTTATTAATTTCTGTTAGCTACTCTCTACTGTCTACAGGATTCACTATATCGACATCAACCATATTTTAATGTTTTGTTTGCCTGTTTAAGATAAGTGTTAGGCAAACCACCCAACAGCAGGGCAATAAAGTAGCTGGTGCAGCTGATAACTTGAATAAGCTTGAATTAATGAATTCTGTAGATCAGTAGACATGAGGAAAGAGTATATGATTGATCACCCTAATGTAAGTATATATTCTAGGCCCCTCACAAGGAAACACAGTAAAGCAAATTGATGCTGTATAAAAATGCTTCATGGTACGTAAAAATGGCACTGTTCTTGCACAGTCATAACTGATTGTTGATTATGGCTGTTGTGTTTTCTGGTGCTTTATTCATGCTTTGTCTTTTGGTTCACAGTTTATCTTGGCACTGATAACGTTTCCCTAAACAGCATGGTGGCCCTCAAACAGAATGCAGAACATAAACTTTGAATTCAGAATGCAGTTTTACTATTATTTTTTTAGTCTTTGGGCATAATTGTGATTTGACTGATTGGTAGTGTGTGTCTGTATTCCTTGCAGTATAAGTCATTTCAGATTAAATTGAAAAGTATATTAATCACCAAAACTGTTTCTGTGTATAACAAATGATTAATAACTCAGACTTGTTTCTCATTATGCTAATATTTCAACCATCTGGTGCTGAACTTGTGAACTTGGAGAAGCATTTTTTTGATTTTAATAACATGTGACGGAGGCAGGGACATTGGAAGGAGGGGAACTGAGATGGTGATAAGGAAGTAAGAAAGCCATCTGGAATCACAATTATCAAACAAAATCTGACCTTTCCCTCAATTGCATTGATTAGTCTATACATTAATTAGTTTGACATATCAAATAATTAAACCTGGTAAAGAATAATATACTAATGATCAAAGATGTATAAAAACAAGTAAGCATTATGATCAGTACTATCATTCGTTCCTTTCTCTCCAAAAAAATTAAATAAATATCAATAGTTATCCATAATAATGGCAACAAAAGGGTTCAAAGTTGCACTGTCTTAAATAAATAGACAAGTGTTATAATTACTACATTACTATATTCTCTGTGCAATAAAATAATTTCACTGCCAATCTAAAGGTTTTTCCAGCTGGAAAGAGATGCAATTTTTCCCATGACAGCTATTTTCATAGAGCAACAGGTCTTCTCTTATCCTTTTTGTTTTATGATTGAATCTCATCTTACAATTGAGAGACAGGAACGAATCAATAAGTGGTAAGATGGAGAAGAGTTCTATCATGTGCTCCCCAGATCTTACTGTAAAGGATCAACTTGCACCAGCTTCGAAAGGCAATTTAGATAAAAGCAATAGTAGCAGAGGTGAAAACTGAGAAAATCTTAAATGAGGATTTGAGAAATGTTATGGGTGTTTGATCCTTACATTTAGAAGGTGATACTGAAAAACAAAGTTGAATATTTACTGGTATCATTATTTCCATGTTCAATAGAATAGTTTGGGATAGCAATTTTAAAATCAGACACAAAACATTATCAGCAATTTACACTAGACATTAAGTAGATTTCCAACAAATACCATGATTGATACCTCCCTTGATAACAAGGCAATTTCTAATGACTGTTGATAGTGTCAGCTGTCTGACACCATCTACAGCTTGTAGAAACAACATGTTTGGTTCTAGGTACATCTCCTAAATGGCATATTTGCATACAGAATACAATTGTGAAGCCTGCTTCATCACTATAAAACAGTCGCTTATCCCAATCAGCCTCGGTCACATACAATTTATGACACAAACTATTAATTATTGGAAAAAAGAAAAAATAACAGTGAAAGCTGTAATTGGATTCTCTAAAAAGCACCAGTGTGTTGGTCTGCTTTTCTCTTCTGCTGTGTGATCCTATACATTGTGGACACGATACACTGTTATTCTTTACATGGAGTCCCCAAGGGAGTCAGAGTCATCTAAAGACAGGGGTAAGTACAGGTCCTGTAAAAAGAAACAAAAGAAAAATGTGTTAACTAGAAGGACGGGTTTATTTTGTGTTAATAATTATAATTTGATTTTACAAACTAAAGTATATGTAAACCCTGTTCTTATGATATAACATAAGGTGGTTTAGGTCTACACTGTTCTTGCACCAAGTTTTTTGTGTCTTTTGAATGATGAAGTGGTGTAGTTCCAAGTATAAAAGGTAGTTCCAAGTATAGATGGTTAATAACTAGGGATGTCCCGATACCGATGCTAGTACCAGTATCTGGGCCGATACATGGCATTTTCAGGAGTACAATGCACGCAGCCCTGGTGAGAAACTGCCCTAAAATCATTAGTCGGTATTGTTTTAGAAAAAATGTCACATGTCCCTTTAAGAAAAAGTATCGGTAAATTGGTATCGGCAAGTACAGGAGGGACAGTACTTGTACTTGGTCTTGAAAAAGTGGTATCAGGACATCCCTATAATAACAAGTCAATGCTTTGCTTTGAGAACCCCAAACTTAAGAAAATAGGGCCTTGCAGCAAGAAAACAATTTCTTTTTTTTTAATTAATAAGATTTTATTTGGTTTCAGATATAATATAACAACATTGCTATAAAAGCCTTGTTTCATATGTCCTTATTCATCTATCCTCATAAATATACATACATATATACTTATGTTTAATATACATCACTTTATTTCCAAGGCTTATCTATACCAGACACCTTTATATATAATAGAAAATTATATATAAAGGATGGGGCAGCACATAAAAATAACTGCTAATCAACCACAAAATAAAATGAAAGACAAAAAAAACCACAATAATAAAATAAAAGGCAGCAAATGGGAGCTCTTAGAATAATCAGAATTAAATTATGGTTTTCTAACTGACCCTGATCTTTCCCTATACAGTTTGTCAGGTTTCCCTAGGCTGTTTCTACAACAGCTTCTAATTCACAGACATTTTGGCTGCTCTGTACCCCCTCCCCCCTGCAGTGCATTACAGTTTAAACAAATTCTCCTGGGTGAAACTGCGCAGACAGGATCAGGACTCTCAAACACCTCAAACCCATGGTAGCGGTGAACTCAAACCCAAAGAGAATACCAAGGTATTAACTAGTGAAATGCTAATAATTATTAGGTAGGAGAAGAAACATAATACCTTGTGCTTACGGAGACTTCCAGGACTGGTTGGAGTAGAGATTGGAGACTGCTTGGATTTAGGAGTAGACAGTTGACTGCTTGATGTTCCATTAGCTGCCAAATAAAAGTAAAATGCAATATTTTATAAACTGTACACAAGAAATAGCATTATAGAACACATTAAACAGGCATATACAAACAACCACATTTCACTGAATTTGCACCAAGCCAATAAACTGGGCAAATTCAGCGTACAAGAGAGTAGCCATGAAATTTGCAGCAATTGCCTTCAAACTTGTGTTCAATTGACTACTGAGAAAATATTGAGTTAAAGCACTGAGCTTTTGCTGTTGTTTGCCTAATGAAGTTATCCCCTGTCATCTCTTCAGGGTAATAATAAACCACAGTAGCAACATTAGATTGACTGACCACTAATAGTTTTCTGATGGAAGCAATGCAGGGTTCAGTGCTTGGTATCCATCCTACTACAGAAGGTACAGTCTTAAACAGGACTATCTCTGTCATTAAGCAAGAGTCTTCATCTCACCAGAGTGACGTGATGAACTCTCATCTTGCCTCATGGCTCAAAGCTTAATCCTGAATGTGTTTTATGTCACCTATGTTTTTCGTTTAAAAACACCATAATCAGAAGGGCAAGGTTTATCACATGGATAATATTTAAAACTCCAGTTTAGGCAGTAGTGGTCACAGCAAATGTTTTTGATCACCAACTGTAGTTCTGTAATGCATGTTTGCTACCTATGGGACCATACTGATTTTGTCTTGTAAATAAAGCTCAGAATCTTTACACTTTGGTACAACTGGTAGATAGACACTTGTTTCTTCTATGACTCTTACAATGCAATGTGTTCATATCATGGTAGCCCACTGTGTAATGTACAGCCTAGGTCTGCTATCTACCTGTCAATAACCTATTATAAGCAAGTAGTATGTTTTTGGAAGATTTGATGGTGTTTTATCAATAAAACTGAAAAAATGTTGAGATTCTGCCCATAGTGACCGCATAGGTATTAGCTTGCCCGAACTGCACTCACAAAAAACAGGGTCCTGCGCTCCAAATCACAGAAGGTAGTTCAACTTATTTCCTACCTTAACAATGTACTCAGTGGATGAGAACCTCTCTCTGGATACAGCAAATATTTCATGTTTTCATGTTGATGTTCTCTGTGTGTATATATATATATATATGTACTGTATATTTATTATGTGCAGAAATAGTTTGTCTTTCACAATATGTCATGTCTCAAAGCAACATCTAAATATATTGCTCCCTTTGGTATTTACAGTCTGAGCTATTCATGCTCAGGTCTGCTGGAGGCCAGACCTTAGCAACGTAATCGTACTCTTGACATGTAGCGAATAAGACAAGAAGAAAGAAATAGAGGACAGAGGGAATATGCTATTTCTACCTTTCTGCTAAACTCACAATGCCTCCAGAATTGTGTGGACAGCTGCTGACATTTAACTAAAAAGCAAAAGATCACAGTGTGAAACTAGAACTACAATAAATCTAAAACATATGCTGAAGTTATGAGAAGCATAATGAAACACAGTAAATATATCTTAACTAAAAGTACCCATAGAGAGTAAATGATTACTGACTGGTCTGTATTCAAACAGACAACTATGCATATGTTTAACTGGAACGATGGACAAGATAACCTGATTGGTTGATTAATTCTTCCTCCAGACACCTTGGCAATTATGGCCTAATAAGCCTGAAGAACAACAGTGCCCCAAAAGTACTGCGTTTGCTGCATAGAGTAACCAATTATATTCTTTTCTTCAACGGAAATAAAATGAAAGGAGGAAAATAAATGGTTGCTATTGGGGACAAAGTCAGTTTAACGCATGAGGTACATTTGTGTTCTGTTGCAACCTGTGCAAAATAAAGACGAAATTAATCCTTTCTTTTACACATAACCGGTCATTTCCACTGATGTAATCCATTTAGGAAATAACACATATAACAGCAGACTTGAATGAGAAACTTGGCTTGTCTCTCATTCAAAATAAGGATTGACATCCTATTAAAATCATGGAAATT
>NW_017309473.1:22518-49102 GCF_000935625.1 Nanorana parkeri
AAAAAAATAGGTGTTATTCCAATTTAGCTGCAAAAGTAGAAATACACTATAAAGAGTGGGGGCGAGCACCTTTGAACACTGTCATTATTAGCAGCCATTCTGCAACCATCACTTGAAAAATAAAACCTGCAGTCTAATTTATGAACACTGGAGCATACACAAGGCTATTGCCCACAGCTATTAATCAGGCTTTTTTTTTTTTCAAACGAAGCAAAGAATATGACAGATAGGGCCAAGTGGCCTAATTTTTGTTCCATTTGTTTATTCCAGATCTCTTAAAGCTGAACTCAATGCTAGACAAATATTGTCTAAGTTCACAACCCATGTGTATGTATATGGATCTTGGCATACTGTGTGGATTTTTCCCAGATCTGTATAATAATCCAACATGAAACAATTTCTGGACTTTGCCTCTGTACAGGAGTTTCCTGTAATAAAGACCAGTCACTTCTGCTCTCTCTCCTTATGCAGGATGAGTGGTCTTGTATCTGCCCCTTTGTAGTTTTCTGTAGGCATCATGTGTGCAAAGCTGTGACAAAGCTTTTCTTCTCCAGGGCTTTAATCAGAGTATTCCTCATTATTTATTTGTTCTTATTTCACCCAAGCATCCTGAGTATCAGTATCTTCAAAAAGGATACAGGGCATAAAGGTGTCACTCTTTATGCCCTGATGAAGCGTGGTCTCGAAACGTTGGCTCTTGTGATTGTGTGACGTGATTCCTCTTCCTATATACACCATAGAACACACTAAACAATCTCAGGGGTAGCCACGACACTCTATTTGTAAGGTAAATGTCCAGGCTCTCAGCCACAAAAATATTCATACAAATCCAAAGAAGATATAGAGGCACTCAAGGGTCTTGCAGCGGAGACCAATCAAAGCATCAGTATTTGATTGTCGATGTTTTGATGGAGCTCAGTCCATCATTTCCAAGACAATAGAACACACTACACATGATAATTTATGCTACATAAATTGTTTGCTTGTAACTATGCTTTTAGCAGCTTGTTGTTTAATCATCACAGCAAAAACATTAAAATGAATAAATGGACTGTGAGTCAGTGATACATTTCCCTTTCAGAGAAGGTGCGAGACAAAGCTAATTCACATTTCACATGCTTTAACCAACAGGATACGCTCTGTTTTTGCTTTAGTCTCACTTACCTTCTGTGCTTAAAATGACACTGAGCTCAGGAATTAAATCTTGAAAATGCATTTAAGTACCTTGACTATTCACATCAATGTACTGTATCTTAGTTGTGTATCACTCGGCTGTAGATCCTCAAATCATCCCTGAATTGGTGCTGACATTGTCCTTCCTTCTGGGGGTGGGTAATTTTGTTCCCCATGGTCCCTGTGAGTGTTGTAAAGTAGCAACCACTCCAAGCTCACTCACGTGATCTCACATTTAGTTTACTAATTTGCATTGAGATTGTAGTCCATCACAGGAGCGAGCTTGGAGCGGTGGCTACTTTGCAGCACACACGGGGACCATGGGGAACAAAAGTAGCCACCCTCCAGAAGGAAGGACAGTGTTAGCACCAATTCAGAGATGATTTGAGGATCTACAGCAGAGTGATACACAAATAAGGTACATTTTTGTTAACAGTTAGGGTACTTGAGTTTAGTGTTGCTTTAATAACTACTGAGAAATCAGTAACAGAGAGAATGAGTTGTGGCCTAACTCATTGTTTTGCATTGTGACCAGTAGCACTAAAAGAACAACCACTGTGTAGCACTCCTAAGCAGGAAGCAGAACCTGAGTATATAATGATCAAATATTTACCATAATAGGTTGTGCATACATAACTACATATAAGCTAGTCATAGGTGCAGTGGCGTAACAATCACCCTAGCGACTCAGGCGGCCACTATGGGGCCCGGCCAGATGCCGTGCGGGCCGCTCGGGTCGCTATAGGATCCTCTGCTGGTGGCTTTCACTGGTGGCTGAAGACGAACACGCCGCTGTTCAGATCACTGACAGTAGTCTGTGCAGCAGCGCGTTCCTCTCCACAGAGTCAATGAGAGCCAGCCAGCGGCGGTGGAGCAGGCTGGACCCGGCAGTGGAGGAGGAGGTGGGGGCCCGTGGTTGGCAGCAGGGGAAGAGGCGGGGCCCGGTGACAAAGAAGGAGGCGGACAAGTAAGGAGTGCGACCAGCCCACCTGAGGGTGAACCTGCAGAGCCCACCATAGAGATTCTATGGTGGGCTCTGCAGGTTCACCCTCAGGATGGATCTCGAGGGGTATAACTAGAAATCACAGGGCCCCATACAAAATGTTGCTATGAGGCCCTGTGATTTCTAGTTACGCCCCTGCATAGGTGGCTCGAATTTTGGGTGGTTCTTGCTAAATCGGCCGAAATTCGAGCTGTGGGTGGCCCTGTCAGCACCACTCAGCTTCTAAAAATAGTCAACTGAAAAATCAAAGGAGTCGGGCAAAAAATTGCCAGACAAACAGCGGTCTGAATACAATAGCTGAGATTAGTCCATTCACGCTGCTTAGCGGTAAAGTGTAACTTGATTGATTTTTCTTGACACTTTTCTAAAACAGGAACACATATTGATAAGATCATTTACTCTCCAATTGATCTCTTTTAGATGTACAGTATATCTATAAAATCTTTGAAAAGGCAGTGCATTATCTTTAAATATGGGTGATCCCTGCTTACCTAATGAAGGCATAGCATGAATAAGTTTAGTATAAACAAAACAACTATTATCTCTGCTACACTAGCTAGCCTCGGCTGAGCCGCGCTGACCAGCCGACACCCAGCTTCTGACAGCTGGGCGGAGCCAGCCGTGATCTTAAGGCTGGCTCCGGCCACTTGCAGAGAGATCAGCGTCCCTGCTTACCAGCTAACCAGGGACACTGATCTCCAGACAGCCCAACTCTCCCGTGCGCTCCGGGAGCCTCCCGGCCGCCCAGGAGAGGTACACTGCTTTTTCTTTTTTTTTCTTTATTCTGACACAACAATTTTTGCCCATAGGAATGCATTGCTACATTCCTATTGGATATTTGAATTTGCAATAGCCAATAGTAAACTAGCATTGCACCCGCTCTCTGCTGCAGTTCTCCATCAGGTCCATCAGCAGAGGGCGGGTGCAATGCTACTTTACTATTGGCTATTGCAAATTGAAATAGCCAATAGGAATCTAGCAATGCATTCCTATAAAAAAAATTGTTCTATTCTGACACGGCTCCGTGCTAGCTCCGCACAATCTTCTTCTATTTACTTTTTTGTACTTTTTTAATTACTTTTCTGTTCTGCTCGGTCCCTCTGAAGGGATTTATAAGAATAGGCCGAACAGCAGCGAGTAGACTGCCGGAGGTTCGGATCAGCCGATCCAGATGTTGGATCGGCATGCTGAGCATGTTCGGCCGACCCGAAGCCATGCGAAGCAAGCCGATGTACGGCTGATTACAGCCGATATACGGCTGAAATCAGCCGTACAAGCCTGAAGTGCATAGCCGAACAGTGTTCGGCTCACTTCACTTGGGGTCAGTTGTTCAATCGGCTGCCCTCGGCAGCTTAGTAAATAGACCCCTTAGTGTGCTGATCATCCTTAGGTATTTTTAACTGTATATATCACTAGCTCCTGCAGAATAATATGTGTCCTGCCTAGGGCAGCCATGTTTGAAATCTACTGGGACACAAATGCAAATTTGGACCTGATTGGCGTAATGTATTTCTGCTGGATAATTGCTTTCAGCCTCATGGAAATGCTTTTATCTCCTTACTCCAACCCTTCCATTAAGAAAGCATGAAATTAAAGCCTGGAAAACATGCCTTGTTGATTAGATTGTCTTGTTCCTGAGATTAATTTGTAACTATTACAATACCGTCACCTCACAATGCTTCTGGAGACAATGTGATGTCCTTACTGTAGTTGAGTTATTTGCCAGAGAGCTTCATTTAAATGTATAAAGTTGCATCTTTGTGAAAATAGTATGTACAAGTATTGTATATATGTCAGAGACAAACTAGAGACAGAACAAAATTCCATAATAAAAAATAATGATTGCCACATGGTAAATGTTTATTTTCAATTCTGCGTTATCTTCATTACCTGGGGCTGTGTTTTTTTGCCAGGCAGTTCCTCATACCTGAAAACAATGGGTAAGTTGCTGTGTCCCCATGTAAGGTGGAATGGTGGGGGAAAGCTCTGTGAGTGTATAAGGACTGAAGGGTCATTTTTACAAGAAACCCACATGTACAAAATGCTTATTCACTTACCTTTCCAGTGCCCCGTGTTAGGCAAACTGATCCAGCAGGAGGGATCACAGCAGCCGACAAAGAGAGCAAACACTTAACCCATCCTATGGTCAAATGCATGCAGTACCTAGGGAGGGGGAGAGTTGTGGCTTTCCCTTACATGGGCAGCCGGCAAGGTAAGGAGGCACTTAATTTGTTCCATTTACAAATGGGCTTTTTTGTAAGTGTAACCCTGTGGTGACACAGTCACTTTAAAGGTGCTTTGTCGCTTCGATTTTTGAATGGACAATGTGACAATGTCTCTCTAAGTCATTAACATCCCCTTTAGCTCCAGTTTTGGGATGTTAAACCCAGACCCTGATAAGAGTGCAGGAACCACAAACTGCTAAAGGGTTTCAGTAGACATGCGGTGAGATTCAGCACTACCTGCAATTTTGCTGAAAGCCTGCAGAAGGTTAAAAATGCTTTGTAAATCCTGCTGTACACTTTGCTCATATACAAGATGAAGTTTGAGTGTGGACAAGGCCTTATGGAATTTTTTTTTTTCATCCAAATACATAAATACTGACATATTTCGCTAGCTAGTTATTCTCCATATTTATTACTAATTTCTACATTTTTCCTTACAATACAGCAATTTTTTCTAGGGCTGCGGAAATTAACGATTAATTCCATGATTAATAGTTAATTTTTTGATCGATTAAAATTCTTTTGATCGGTACTGACCTCTCCGCCGGCTTCCGGGAGTTCCGTCGGAGATCTGGTGACGTCATGGACAGTGTGCCAGGGAATCCCACTTCCTTTTTCAAGCCGTAGTACTTCCTACAAGCTTCCATAGAGACCTGTGGATGGGGGAATACAATGCAAGAGTCTATGTGTTGCACCCACGATCATTGCAACGCTCTGCAGGCTTCGGTGCAAAAATGAAGTATCTTCACATTAATCATGAGATGAATGTTGCTGCATTCACTACTTTTTTTTAAGGATTAATCAGTACCAACCCTACATTTTTCCAATAAAGATGTTGGTCAGCAGTATGAATAATTTGAATGAATCTTAGCCGTGAGACAATATTGATGGGATTAAAACTGGTCATGCAAATTCCAACCTGATTATATAATCTATTTAAGGTTTAGCAACAATGATGTAATGCTCAAACCTACAAACACAATCCACTTTCTATCCAGTCATGAAGTCTCTCACTTGAGACCCCATTCACACTGAGCGACATGGAAATCGCGCGACTTTGAGCGACATTGAGCGACATTGAGCGACATTGAGCGACATCTTCCTATTGGGCTGTATGCAATCAGGAGCAATATCGCTCAAAATCGCTCTAAAAAAGGGTCATGTAGAAGCGACAAGCTACCAGCGACGAGCTACAAGCGATATTGAGCGATATTGAGCGACATTGAGCGACGAGATGTGAACAGCTACATTGAAATGTATTGGTGAAGCTACATAGAGCGATATAGCGCGGAAATATGAGCGATATCGCTGCAAAAATCGCGCGATAAATCGCTCAATGTGAACGGGGCCTTATAGGGTTTCTGTTAAATTGGGCACATCTATCAGGTGTGGCAGGAAAAAAAAAGTTCAATAGCAAGGACAAGAAGTTATGGGAAAAATGTCTCCAATGAGGGACACAAATAAACATGCTTTTAGTAAAATAGGGTGGGTCCTGTTGACAATTGCCACTCCCATTTATTGACATGGGGTCACCGAGACAAGATCACCCTGATGGTTCACAGAGAAAAAAAAACTTTTCCCCATTGTCAAAGGTTTGGCTTTGAATATCTGTTTTGCAAATATCATTAAACTGGAAATTTCCTTCCAGATCCAGCTTTCTTTTGCTTCTTTAGGCTTCCGTATTTTGCCATGTGCAGAAAGCAACAGAATTAAGTTTGGCAAGTGTACGTATTCGGAGCTTGATAGGAGAATTCATTGTTTTCTTATTCTTGGTTTGTATATAGTTAATATTTTGAGCAAGTAAAACTGTGCTTTTTAGAAGGTTCTGAATAAACTGGCCTTGAACTGCTTTCGCTTGTTCACAGCTGCATTCTTGTATCATTAAAACTGTTACTTCTTATCTCATTTTCTGTAACCACCTGTATGACCGTTCTATGACCCATGAGAGCATATATTAATTTATATACACATGCATGATTTTTATTGGTTTCTTCTCCGCCATCTCTTTCTTAGTTTTGCATATATATTCCTTGTTTTACAATAAACCTTTGATATTGAGCAGATACCACACACCTTTGTGTCTGTGTTGATTCTCATATCCTGAGCTCGAGAATGTACCGATTCAGTAGAAGAGAAGCAAAAAGTCCATGGCAGATTTGACCCCAGTGTTATCACATAGTAACCCTTCAGAGCTATATGACAATTTTAAAGAAGAACTCCAGCCACAAATGTTCTTAATCTTCTTCTTATCCCCTGCACTGCAAGGGTTAAATGTCTGTTTTTCGTCTAGGGAGGAAAATAACAATGATATACTCATCCACACCTAGAAGTCAGCTGGCTGTAGCCTAGCTCCCCCCTCCACTCTAGTGGTCTAAAGGTGCCCATACACTGCTCGATTCTCGTACGAGAATCGGGCGAAATCCCGCGATCGTATGAGACTCGAGCAGTGTGAACTAAGACATGCAACCGTTTCTACTGTACGGTCGCACGTCTTTTGTCAAGCCAACATGTTCGAAAACCCGCCGAGAATATGCCCGTCCAAGGTGGGCAGATCGTACGGGCTTTCAGGAAGCATACGACCATCGCAAGACAAAAGTCTTGCGATGGTCGTAAGGTGTATGGGCACCTTAAGTCATAATGTCCTATACATTGTATAGGTTGCTGAGGGACATTTCATCGCAGGAGCAGAGAAGGAGACAGGTTGCAGGGACCAGTCTAACAGCCAGCAGGCTGCGAGGTTCAGGTGAGTACAGGTTTAGGTGAGTATTGCTTTGTTATTTTTGTCCCTAGATCAAAAGGAGCACTTAACCCTTGCAGTGCGGGGGTAGTCCCACTAGATTGGTTAAGAAAATGTATGCCCAGAGTACTTCTTTAGGACTAATTTACATGATACATTATTTCTCACAGCTATCATCAAAGCCTTATTTAATCTATAGTCCTTAAATGGTAATCAGTGCCACTGAAGTAGAAATACAATAGTATTTTAAAGGACATACAATGGGAAGTAGCAGCCACACCAGTGATTTTATGCTTGTCTGCTGATAGTGCCAGAGAATAATAAAGTAAAAACACAGTCATCCAAAAAAAATATGTAGTCAGTCTTCGGTAAAATATTTAATGTTGCCATTCGATATAATGTTATGATCACAGAAGGATTGGCTAAAATCTTAGAAACATATTATACTCTTAAGCTTGAATTCATGTTCAATACACATCTGTTTCACTAACTCTCACGCTGCAATATCTCATTATCCAGAAGCAGTCAGCATAGCCTGTTCTCTGCCACATTTAATACAAGCATTGGCAAACTCGGGCTCTAGTCATATTTTTTTATGCACTGATTTATACTGCAGTTTTGAAAGTACGGTTTCAGTGCACTGATAAGGTGTTCTAGAAGGATGCTAATCAATATGCTCTATGTACAGTGCACTTAAGTTTAGCATACTGCAGAACAAGCTGCAACTGGTACTATGGGCAGAATAAAACAAAATTACATACATACAACAGTCTGTCACTAGCATTACCACAACAGTTTTTCTTTTTCGGAGTTCCCCCATGTTACATAGTTTTAATGCCTATTGTTTCTGGCAGTACATGTTATTTTTCCACTTCCTTTAACAGGGTGACTATGCTGAAAGTTCTGCATTAAACAGCAATGTTGTCACCCTTTGTTGTTTTTCTTACCTAGTGAAGTAAGCTTCAGTCTTCTAAGTCCACTGTCCAGGTTCCTCACCATCGCTGTTTCCAGATGTAGGGGGACCACTAACCCAATGCTACAGATGGTCCCTTTATGCCTGTCACTCCCAAGAAGACCCAGCCATTGGTCAGCCAATAGGAAGTGCCCACATCACACAGGAAGTGATGTGGACAGTTGAGGAAGGACGTCGGATGTGAACAGAAGAGGAGAGAAGGCTCGGGACTGTTCCAGCACAGGCTTTAGGTGAGTAAAAGGGCTTTTTGGATTTTTTAAAGTCAGCGATCATTTAGACATTATCCAGGAGATCATCTTTAAGTAAGTGACAAATAAATTAAAGCATAAGTCCAGCTAAAAATTTTAGGTAGTTATGGAAACAGTCTTTTTTTGATTTTGGAAAAAGGTTTAGGCCATAAGAATAAATGCTGACCAGTGGAAGCACCTGGGACTGTCACTTTTGCTGGAGAGCTTGGTCTGCATGTAAATGTGGAAAAACATATAAATGAAGGCATGTGAAGTAACAAAATATACTGATTAAAGTATTACAAGTATTAACCACTTATAGTGGCCAGAATACATAATTTTCACTATAGCGGTCCATTCAACATCAACCCTGAATAATGAACAACTCCATGCTCAAACCATGGCTGGAATGTAAATGCCTTTCCCAAAAGGAACAAGTCTTTAATCCTAGCATAATACACATTTATTTCTTTGGAACACATTAAATCTATTTTTCTGCTTTTCTTTTAAGAATGACATAGATGGGCCAAAGAAAGGAAGGAAATGGTAAACTCTGAGCTGTAGGACATATGGACTTCTCATGAATAATTAAGCAACTTCATGAAACATTTATTTTAATAGGAATCTCACAAGTAAAATGTGGTCCTATTAAATGGCACTTTTCTAAACACAAGCAGATGGATATCATTCAAAATGTCATTATACTGGTTTAAACTAAATTTTAGTCACATAAAACTATGTCTCAGTACCACTATTTAATCATTTCAGCTATCAAAAAAATGACACTGTGTTTCATCACGTAATTCATATGACACACTAAAAAAAACATTGTACAGTCACATAATGCAACAGTCTTGTCAGTTCAAATATATTGAAGGGTTCACTCTAAATCCCTGCAGAACATTCCTCCAAGGGCCAGTGGCCCTTAATAACCAATGTGCTACTACTAAATATAGGACCTAACATACCCAGTGCCAGTGAAAGCACTGGAGTGCCCATAAAAATTGTATAAGTGGCTGAATGACTTTACCCAGCTGTTATGTACATTATGCATATTTATGTGCTGACCAAGCACTTCTGGTACCAACCTAATCATGTAAAATAATGATCAGCAAGGCCACTCACCTTTTTTCCTTGTAATCAGTTTGGCCCAGTATATCTGCCTAAATTGAAAGTATTCCTGTACCCAAATGATTGAAATTTTTGACATCTTTTTAACAATCAGTAAAGGAGCGTCAAAACAAGCTATCCCATCTCTAGTTGCTTTTAATGCAATGTTGTTACATTGTCGCCCTGATGAAGGGATCCTGTGCGGTCCCGAAACGTCGCTATGTTGTACATGACAATTGACGATTGGTCCGATTAAATGGACATCAAAGATATTTACTGAGTGCTGGTGATTTCTGCTTTCCACTGTTTGTTGCACGGTGCCATTCGTGATTATCACTGCGAGCACCACTACAAGTACTTGGGCCGGGAGCTCTGTGAGGAGTGCAGAGGGACTTACTATTTTCTACGCTTTTAATACAAAGTTATCCATTCTAAGCACTATTCACACCAGCAGCTATTAAGAACGCAACCACTACTGTTTACTGTGAAGGCTGCGGTGCATATGTACTGGAAACTATACTTGGAAGTTATTGTACTATAACTTTTTTGTTAGAACTTTATTAAAATGTCACAAAGTGACAATTCATTCAGTTCTGTTGGCCACAATGTGGTTGATTGCTTTACACCATACTGCGCTGGAAAACAAATAATGCATGCAGCCCCCCCCCCTTCCTCCCCCCATTTTGATTCCTCCTTAAAATTCCTACCAGATCTAAAGGGCCTGGTGTGACTTTTAGGGGAATACATTTTTTTAAATGTTTTTTTTTCTTTTCTTTACATTTATTTTAGTATTTTCTTAACATTGTTAAAATTTGTATTTTAAAAAAATGTCTTTACATTTTTTTTACATTTGTTTTTTCCTTTTGTTTATATTTTTTTTTCAATTCTGCTCGCTACCTCAGTGGTAGCAAGCAGAATAGCCGGCCTTAATGCCACTCAACACCATTCGGCTATTCACTCACTGCCATTCAGTCCTTCAGTCCCTATGAGAATAGGGGCGAACAACAGCGAGGGAACTGCCAGAGCTTCGTCTCAGCCGATCCACATGTTGGATCGGCTGAGTTGAACGGCTTCTGCATTTCAGCTCAGCCAAACATGCTGAGCATGTTTGGATGACCGAAGCTAGCCGAAGGCAGCCAATGTACGGTTGATTTTAGCCGGTGTACAGAGAATAGGGGTGAACGTTAGTGAGTGAACTGCCGGAGCTTCGGCTCAGCCGATCCAGATATTAGATCGGCTGAGTCGAATGGCTTTTGCACTTTGGCTCAGCCGAACGTGCAGAGCATGTTCGGCTGACTGAAGGCAGCTGAAGGCAGCCAATGTATGGCTGATTTTAACCGATGTACGGCTGAAATCAGCCATACAGAGCTGAAGTGAATAGCCGAACGACGTTTGGCTCACTTCACTTCGGCTCAGTTATTCACTTGGCTCCCTTCAGCCACTCTGTGAATAATCCCCTTAATAATGTACTCCTGTGACCCAAAGTCAGCATATAGCTACTGCCTGCTTTAAACTTTATGACTAGCAAATCCTGTGGTATTTAAGGATGGATTTACACTTGTGAGCTGTGCTAATGCCCGTTCGCCCGTTAACTTACATGTTTTAACACATGGCACCACAGCGCATGTTAACGCAATGCTTGGCATTGTTAGTCATTCTGAATGGCACTTAATTGCACATATATAGTAAAGAAGAAAAATGACCTGTGGTATAGCACACCACAACACACAGATGTAAATTCAGATGTGCTGTGAAAAATTGTCCAGGTGCAATATCAGCCTTGAGATCAAAATGAATGGACCTTGTTGTAACACAGTCCATACATGAAAACACACGTTAGTAAAGTTTTACTATAATCTCATGCTACTGCCAATCGAAACTTTGTCTGAAGCCTCAAAGCAAGGCTTCATGCAAATGAAAAAACAGCATTGTTCATTGTAGAAACATCAGTCATGTTGGATTTATGCTGTACAGTACAAAGAGAAGCTGATCTAGACCTAATCCACTTCTGTTATTTATTACTGGTTCTTATTTTATTTTCAGTACTACCCTGGAGTTAAAAGGAAATTTTTATTCAAATCAAGCAATGACACAAACACAAATACAAACAAATGGCTCATGTTAGAGCACTAGAAATAGAGCACTGAAGTGGGAGGTCAGGAAGGAATAGTTTCACTAAGTGAAAAAATGTATTTTAAGGCATTTTCAAACCAAAAAGTAGTCACAAAATCACAATGTGTGAGAACAGGACTGCAAAGTGATATAAAGATGTGAGATTTCAACTGGGCTTTAAAATATTATTTTGAAGAAAAGTGAACTGAAGGCTTTATTCAGTAAGAGCTACAATGATGTGCAAAGTAACCTATAGCAGCTAGGTGAAAAATAAGTGTTGATTTCTTGTTTTGGAGTATTATATGTTGTGCATTTATCTTTGCCTTATATTAAATAAGATTCAGGGCTCATTCACACTTTGTCAGTTTTGTGCAGTGTGTTGGTGCACACATGTTAACTTGCATTAGGGCAGCACATTCATTGTGAATGCACTGCCGTAACACGTGCGTTAATGTGCATTAACCAACACATGGGAGTGTAAATGTGCCCTAAAAGTGTGAGACAAAAAGGGCTATCCAACCTATTTGTGTCACTTAATAAGGGAAAAAAAGAATAATTCTCAATACCCTATTGTACATGCAAATATTGGTTACCATGCATTGCTCTTGCAGGGATCTTGCACCTAAGCGGCATTATCCTTGGCCAAGAAGTTTTTCTGCTGCACTCTTTGATTTGCGTTTCACAGATTTCAGGTTGAAGGAGCAGTCAAATTATGCATCATGGGAAATTTCTAGATGCTGTATCAAAGAAGTTAAGTGATGCCGCCAGTACTTGGGGTAAGCAAAACAAGGTACCTGATGATCTTGTCTTTTTTTTAAAGCAGGTGTAGAATCATAACTGTTGTCGAAGCTCTGTTTATGTATTTGCACAAATTGCAAATTGAAAGAGAAGATCCAGCTCTTGAACAAGGGTTGATTTATTTGCTTTTATTTATATATATTTTTGGATAGAGGGAGAGAAGGCTTAGAACCTCAGCCAGATTTTGTATGCTGTTTGTATCTCCATCAGGTTGCTTTGCCTGCACTTCCTGTCCTTAAAGAAGAACTTCGGGCAAAACATTTATTAACCTTTGCAGTGGGGCTAACTGCTGATTTTTGTCTATGCGTTAAAAAAAAATGATGCTCCCCTGAATCCTCCTACGCTGCAACATTGGCATGTCCCACACTCTGTATAGAATGTGATGATTAATGGGACCTTAGAATGCTTCAGTGAAAGGGTAGAGAGAGCAAGAAGAGCAAGCCAGCTCGGCGGTAAAGTATAAGTGAGTATAACTTTTTCCCCATTGTAGGAATTTCTTCTCACTTCTTGTCTTGATTATGAACTGTGATCAGTGTGTGGGACCTAATTATACTCTGTGAATCAGGGTGTAGGGTCTTAATTATACCCTGTGAAGTAGGGTGTGAGGTCCCAATAATACTGTGCAAATCAGGGTGTGGGTTTCCAATGATACCCTATGAATCAGGGTGTGGGATCCTGATTATACCCTGCGAATTAGGGCGTTGTTTCTTAATAATACCCAGGGTGTGGCATCTAGATGATACTATGTGGTTAAAGGTGTGGTGTCCTGACAATACCCTGTGAATTAGAGCTTTGTATCGCAAGGATACCCTGTGAATCAGGTTGTGGTGTCCCAAAGATACCCCTGTAAATCGGTGTAGTGCCCCAATAATAGCCTGTATATCATAGTGTAGCCTCCTGCTGATACTCTGTTAATTAGGGTGCGGCCTCCTGCTGATACTCTGTGAATCAGGGTGTGGCCTCCCGCTGCTACCATGTGATTCAGGATGTGTTATGGTGCAATGTAGATAGAAAAAATATCCGTATTTGAGAAATTGTTCAGTAATTTTACCAACCTGAATCGGCAGGGGATTTGCTACGGCGTTGTGGTGCTGGACTCTTGGCTGAACTCTTCAGAGCAGTGGGGCCTGGTTTTGGTGTCGGTGTTGGTGGAGGGTTTCCTTTCATGACACGGCACTCTGCATAGGCAAAAACAAATGATTAAAGCTTTTTAGTGCAACACAAATAAAACTATAATACCTATGTCCCACAGTCCATAGACTGCTAAATCAGCAGGACATGTAAGGGAGGCAGCCTTAAGCCATTTATTTATCAAATCAATTTTTACCACAAGTAATTTTTACCACAAGTACAAAAAAAAAGCCCAAATTGCCCAAATTGAGAGTGCTAGATTGATATAAATGGTTCTATTAACTCTACTGTAGAAATTTGCTATATTATGTAGAATAACAAAATACAATAAAATTAAAAGTGGAGGTGGTTTTTCCCCAAATACTGATGGATTTTTGGCAGAATATAGGCTATTTAAGATGTGTCCAGCAAAAACAACAAAACAAAAAAATAACGTATGTTGCTTACATAATTTCCAACACCCCTAAAATCATGATTTCTATACAACACATGTCTTCAGTATAGTGTCTGGAAGCATCTACAAAAACAAATGTGTTGACAGGTAAAGAAAAGAGGTTGCAGTTTTTCTTTTGCCAACATGAAACAATTTTTCCTGCCATCTTTGTAAATGTGCACGCTGCCTGCTGATTCCTGACAGACATTTATAAGCAAGCCTAGGGAGTATTTACATCTAAAGAGATGTCTTTGAAATTTCTCTATATGCAGAGTGTCCTATGTCTACAGCCAACTTGATCAGGCTATAGATAAAGAAAACGTGAATGGGCCGGAACCTGAATGCGTCCAGTATAATTCTAATGACAGAAGGAACAAGGGAACAAGCTAACATTTTGGCTGCATTCACACTGGATGCCTTGGGGCTGTGCTGACCCTTTTTTCCAGCACAGCCCCAAAACAAGACACAACAATTTGCCTTGTTTCAGATGTGATTTGTTCACACCACTGCGTTGTGGTGTTGTGCAATGAAATACAGTAAAGCTTGCAGTACTTTTTTTAGCATAGTGGGGTGCGACACGGTACAACTGCCTCGCACCAAGCTATACCTATAGACCTTAATTAACTGTCATTTGTGACATTTCAATAAATGTAGTACTGCTTTGAATGGGTCCTTATATTTATATTGTAAAGTTTCTTGATCTCCCTTGATATAGAAGGAGCTACGTTGTTGTCACAGTTGTCAAAGTATTACAAATCCCTTAAAGCCCAACTTCACAGAAACATTTTCTGTTTGGTTTTGGACAGGAATTGGGGAAAAAGTCTCCTAAATGGGAATCGGAAATTGAAACGTGACAGACATTTTAGCTCTTTCCCACACTATCCAAAAACGAAAAGAAATGACTGGAGTTAGACTTTAACATTCCCAGATTTAAAGATCTTCTAGGGTTGAAATAAGGGTGTTGCCGTTGTTCACTAGGATTTGAAAGTGCACCCTTAAGAATTGGCATGCTTGCCGTTCTTTCACTGCTTAGTAGTAAGGCTTTGAAACAAGAACAAGCAAGAGCACATAAACTATGTCCCTACACCTCATAAGTATATTAAGCACCAGAGATTATTGATTTAGGGAATATCCGATTTCCTTATGGGATCAGAAAGGATTTTTTTCACCCCTGTTGGAGCAAATTAAACTATGCTTAATATGGTTTTTTACCTCCCTCTGGATCAACAGTGGGTAACTGTGGGCATAGCGTTCTGTTACCTCTACAGGTTAGACTCGATGGACTTGTGTCTCTTTTCAACCTGACAAACTATGTAACCTCGTGTTATTATATTTGTCCTAAGTTAGAGACTCACCATGTAGAGAAGCAAGGATGAGGATGACATTTTTAGGGTGAGCACCTTCAAAAACAAATCAGCAATGACAGCTCCCATGCGCCCAGTTTTATAGATTCCTATTAAGATCTTTAAGGCTAAGTTAACCAAAAAACTAACTTTTAGAAAGTTCCCAGTAACTTCTTAGTATACAAAACTGAAATATCTGATCTGAATATACACTACATCTAAAATGGCTGCTTTCACAGTACAGCAGCGAGATGTCTGCTTCAATTACAAACAGAAAGAGTTTAAATAAATAAATAAAAAAGCAGGGTACAAAGTGCACAGAGATTTGGTGAACCAGAGCTAAACAGCCTGGCATAAATATGTGCTTTTTCATTAGGAATCAAATAAAAATGATTACATTTTATTGTATTTCCCTTCAGGCACTAAATGTGCCAGACAGCAGAATCTGTTTGCCCCTGGAGTTCCAGCCATAGAGTTTGTTGTGAGGTCAGGCAGAATTTATTTTTACTTACACAATGCCAGGTTTTCACACCAAACTCCGGGAAAGATAGTATAAAAGATACAAAAGAAGACAAGTCAGCATGGCAGCTTGTTCCCCAAAGCTGTTATATGCTTTGCTGCACATCTGTAGACAGAAGCAAAGCAAAGTAGCATGGGTCTTGTAAGATAGCTTACAGGAGCGAGAACCGACAAATTATAGTTGCAAGCAAACAAACTGATGGCTAGGGAAATATGTTCACCATAGTCACTGTCTGTCCAGTTACAGCTCAGAAAAGAAGGAAAAAGACTTGACAAGGCCATTGTTCACATGGACCAATCTGAAAGATTATTGTTTGGCGTTTTATGGTATTTTATAAACTAATGTTGTGTCAGTCAGCATTTGACCATTGTAAATAATTTCTAACTTAGAATTGTTGTATGTTTCTTTTATTCAATAGTCCTAGCTATTAGACTGGTGCATTCGTTTTCATCCGAACTTACATTTGGAAGAAAACCGGCAAATGGGATAAATAAAGAATTCAAGGGTATCCAAATTTTTTATAATGAAATGTCATTTGGAATGAACAGTTTCTATGTCAAAATGCACCACTTATGCTGATTGCAGGGCTTTAAGAGCCACTCAGACTTTAGCACTGTATTGCAATTCATTAATGAATGTCTTTTAGCATGCGTTGTGTCACATGTTAATGAGCCCTGTGTTAAGGTAACTGTTGATTTTTCCATTGATTTTGGCACTGAACTTATTGTGATTTGAGTGCAAATGTACACACATTTAACAGCACAAAAATGTGAATGGAGCCTTAGGAACTGATAAAGAAAATTCCACAGAAAATGCAGATGAAAACATATAATTTCCATGACTCACCGTTGTCATCCAGAGAAAAGTCATCTTGAGCATATCGGAATTTCTCTGGGCCACATGCAATAAATACATCATCCTCACCAAAGAAATCATGAAGGCAAGTCACCTACAAAAAATAAATAAATACAGGTCAGCAAACAGGACTGTGAATATCACTGCTTTACCTAGGACACAAATTTGTACAAATGTAAATGTGGGGTTAATACAGTGAAGCAAAACAAACGACAAACGCACGCAACAATTTGTCACCAGTTATACAGTAAGGTGCACACGGGTTAATACAGTGAACATTAAATACTATTAAGAAAAATGTACCTTCAAGACATAAGATATGATGCAATCTAAAGTATGTCCAGAAACCAAGTCCAATGATTTTTAAAAAATCTTCTGTCATTATATAGTGCCAACATAATACACGTCACATTGCAGAGTACACACTGTATTGTCTTTTACTCAACAAAACCTGTGAATTTTAACAATCACAAATCAAAATGTTCTACAACATTTCCTATGGGCTCGAATCACCTAAAACTGTACACTCATTAAACTATTTATTAGGAAAGAAGAATGCATGTATGTAACATTGTTTTGTGCATGTTATATTTATATTTATACAGCAGTTTGCTATTTAATACTTTAAAATGTATGTATAGCAAAACTTTATTTTGTAGTTTTTAACAGAGAAGGGAAGGAGGAAATCCACAAACAGGTTATTTTACTGTATGGGTCCTGCTATGTGCCTTGTTCTCAGTGCAAACATTTAGGATTTTCTCTTAACTTTTTGTCTTGGTGACAATGGCCATCAAGACCAATAGAGGGGTGAAGCTCCCCGGTAGGGACACAGACCTTAATAAAACATGACAGAGGGCAGAACCCTTCCTTACTCTATCCAACTGTAAATAAAAAACTGTTTTACCTTTACACGTATTTTAATATAATATTCCATTGATGCATGATTTGTATAATTAGTTGCTTATGAATATTTAAATATTTTGATGAGTTTACGATTTTAGGTACTTTTGGCCCACAAGAAATGTTGTATTCATTTTTAATACAGCTCCTGTATAACTTTCCCCCAAGTGGAAAGGCAGTGCAAAGTAATAGGTCCACTTAAAAATGAATGCAGACACTAAAAGAGGAAAAATAGGGGGGAATCTGTTACTTTGCCATAAAGCAATCAAATGCTTTAAAACTACAAGGCAAGGGTGCAAGCATTGTAGCCAGAGGTAGCCATAAATATCTGAAATACACTGAAGTATAATGGTAACATCAAAACTAATAACTATATTTATGACTGTACTTTAAATGTTTCCTCTGAGCACTCCAAAGAAACACTGCAACCTGTAATTACTAACTATAATGCCCTGACACAGAAAACAATTTCCTGCATTATCTGGAAATGTCTGCAACTGATATCTGAATAATATGTTATAGCTGCTGCAGTTATGCTCTACTCCTCTAACAGCCTTCCTACCCATAAAGCTTCATACCACTACAGGAACTTAGATACCCTAAGGTCTTATGTACAATATTATATTATCCAAACAAGAGAGCCCTGGAATCAAGTTGAATTATAACTACAAGGAACAACAAATATAGGGCAGGAGTCAACAGGTTAAAGTACCATAAACCAGAAAACATAATGTATCAGAACATGCACTATATCCAAAAGAGTGTGAACACCTAACCATCACACATAACTGTAAAAGCCAAAAGTATGTGGACACCCCTCTAAATTATTGTGTTCAGGTGTTACCAGTGAAGGGTACCATGAAGGCTACAGCATAAACATTTTAGACAATAATAAGCTTCCAACCTTGTGTCAATAGCTTTGGGAAGGCGATTTTCTGTTTCAGCATGACTTTGCCCTTGTGAACAAAGCCATGTTTATTAAGACATGTTTTGATGAGGTTAGTATGGAGTGACTCAAGTGGTTTGTACAGAATTCTGACCTGGACCTTACTGAATAGTTTTGGGTTGAATTGAAACAGAGACTGCACACCAAGTCTTTTGTTCATCATCAATACCTAACCTTACAAATGTTGTTTTGGCTGAATGCACACAAATTTCCATTAACACTGTCCAAAATCATATGGAAAGCCTTCACAGAAGAGTGAAAGAGTAAAGCAACAAAGAGGTGGGGGGCAATTTCATATTATTGTCCATGGTTTTGGAATGGGATGTTCAACAAGCTCATATAGATGTGATGTTCAGGTGTTTACAAACTTTTTTAGTGTAGATTAGGTTGGTAACCAAAAGGAGTCAGCACACATGCTGTTTTATGGATCAGGTATATCTAAGCAAAAGTCAAAGCCCATCATGAACTGTCTTGAGTGCACTATCACACATGTGCAAGTGTGATGTTACATAAATATGAGTTATGCTCAAGATGACTTTTCTCTGGTTGAAAATGGTGAGTCATGGAAATGATATGCTCATACATATAAATGTGCAGATATAAGCACTATAGAACATAAATTGCTGGTTGCTCATTTGCACATAAGAGCCTCTTGAACCACTAAAGAGGTTCTCCAGAAAAAAAGTTGAACAACCTAGGGCTTTGTGCAGACTGAACTCTTATATAAAATCAGCTGGTTGTTAGGATTGCTGCCTTCACAAATACTGTGTATGTTTCTTTGCATTACATATAGGTAATACTGTACATATGTTAGTTTAACTCTTTCATAACCAATGTCTTCAATGTCATAGAGAATAATATTGAACAGACAATGGCAAGCACTCAGACACCAAAAATGGTCCAAAATATATAATCTTTTATATTATTCATACATCTAATAGTATTAATAATACCATATTTGACAAAAACCATATTTTAGAAAAACATATTATATATGGACCGACTGCCAAAAAAAGAAATAGTCAAATCATTGGACCCAGTTTTAAGACTCTTTCGCATTCTGCTGTTGCTCACAGTTACCAATCAGACTTAGACATGCAAAAGATCCTACTATTACAGCCTACTATATTGGTAATTGTGCATTAGTTGCTATAAGTTGCAGCAAATAGTTCTTGTTTGGAGCACAGTAATAATTAAAATGTAATGTTGTACATTTTGATATCCTTTCTCTTAGTGTTACACAACTCTTTGAAAACCCATATTCAGACAATACCTAAAATGTTTTGGGTAATTAGAGCTTACTGCATTCTTCAATTTTGTGCACAGGGAGGTCTCCAATTCACCCCTAGCCAACTTCCGTCCCGAATTGGAGGAGTTAATCATCCTAAATGCTTCCTTGAGCTGCCAGCTAGCAATGTCTTCTGGTACTGGGAAGTGAGCTGATAACAGATTATTGCGAGGGGAAGCAAGCTACTAATTTGATTCAAATTTCTTCTGCTCATTATGCTGTGTATTTATAGCAGCATTTCCAAAAGCCTGCAGGCAAAGAAGATCTGAAATTGCACATTTTGTCTGAGTTAGGAAAACAAAGAGAGGCTGGATCAGGGACCTTCCATCACAGCAGGGCTGTCACTAACAATGGCTGTTTAGTCATTAACTGAAGTACTACGCCTCCCCCATTGTATACTCCTTCCCTTTTTTTTAGGTCATTATTTTGGATTAGTTGATGTCATAAAGTACTGAAATCTATGACATAAATCACACAATAAATATGAATTAACTACTATATTTTAGTTTAACTACAATATCTGTTTCAGAAATAAATGATCTTTGACAGTTTACAATGCTGCATATCATAAAAAAGACCAATGGTAAAAAATTTAATTGGGTCACCTAAACCTGTAAACTTGTTACACCAACATTTCCACTGGTATAACTTAGTCCTCTTCATAATTATATTGTAAGATCTTGCTTCATCTATGTTGCCGCTCCATAAAGCCCAACTGCAGCAAACATTCTATTTAGTTTTGGAAAAGGCAAGGAAGGGTTAGAGTCTTTGTTTTGGTTGCTGTGTGCCTATTGGCGAGATTTGGTCTAAATTCTTTTCATGACAGCAAGCGCAGAGAAAGATTCCCAATTGGGTACACAGACAAAAATAAAGAATTGCACTTTAGTAAAGTAAGGAAAAATAACATATTTTTTTTTGCTGCCTGTAACTTGCTATCCTAATGACATATACTCCTCTCCTCCCTTTCTTGTATAGGTGTCATAGGACCAGTAAGTGACAGAAAATATCTCTAATTAGTTTACACAAAGTCCCCCACGGATATTTTACCTCTTTTCCATTCTACCAAAAACTTTAAAATGCTTAGCCTTTAAGGGATTTTTGTATGTGTTTGTGGTGGCTGACTTGACCCAGAGATATCAAGAGCCTCCATATGCAATATTTAGGCTCTCTATGAGATAAACCTTTCCTAAGATATATATGCTATTTCTGACCACCTTTGACCCTTTAGATTAATTCATTTCTGATTAATTGACCTGGAACAAGTATGCTCATCTACATCTATCTAAGTCAGAGTAAAGTCAGGGCTCTGTTCCAGGTCAGTGACTCAGAGAATTGACACAAGAGCTAGCATATGCACAGTGAGAAGTAAAAAAACACAGCATCCATGCTTTTCTCAGCAAAGGTTTCCACTAAGTGCACAGAGAGCATCCACACATATTCCCGTGCACAGAGAGCATCCACACATATTCCCATGCACAGTTAGCCTTTTACATGCCCCTGGGTGAAGTCAGTCGCTATAAGCAGATGCATAATATGCAGAGACTTTCAATTCTCGTCTGGGTCACAGGAGGTGGCAGCATGGACTGGCTATGCAAAGCTTCTCTATCCCGTGTTGTAGGTGCACCATTGATCATTTTCTCTTAAGCTAACTGACTCAAAACCTACATAGGTTTTCTAGTTTGCTAAATGTTATTAAAAAACCTCTGTGACTTTAGAAATGTTAATGAAAAATTAACCACTTTTATGTTGTACAAAAAATATTATTCACCTAGATATTTTTCTATTTCTTAGCTTATGAAATATGCAATGTTTTTATTTTGTTTAGATTAGATAAAACAAATAGTAACATGAATAAAACATAAAACCTTGGATACCTTTTCATAGCAGATTATTTTACATGGTATTTAAATATATTTCCATGAATTCTAATATGTAAAAGCAAAGCTAATGGCTCGCGTAGGGTGTGGTACAAGAAGATTAAGTAAGCAGCTGTTGTCTCTGTGTCAGTAGAGTAATGTCTCAGCACAAAGGTCAGCGCCTTGTGCACAGCCTTGCTGCTTTTTGAGTTACCCACCAGCCACATCCTTATCTGCTGCAGTAATAATAATTATACCCATCGCTGTCTGCCCTGCTGTCACTAATTACCCGTTGCCAGAAGAAATGGCTTGGGGAGCTGATGTCATTGTTTGGCAGGATGGCAAGGTTTTAACCCCTTCACTTCAAACTTTTTTTCCTGCCACCTAAAATGATAAAGATATAAACGTGCAATATAATACAAAAAATATGCTTAAAGTGGGCCTTTAAAGTAGATCTAAGCGCTAACTGGATGGCATTTAATTTACTAAAGCACTGTTTTTTTCTGTATAATATAGTTTTTATTTTTTTACATCCTTTATGCAATTTGGTTCTGCTTATTTTCTTCCAGCCTCTTTTAGCCACTTCCTGTCTACATGTTCTTGCTCCAGCATTGCCTGTACATCATTGTTCTGGGCCCTCTTCTTAGGGCTTGTTCACACCAAAAGCGGTGCGTTCCAGAGCGGTAGCACCGCTGTCACGCCCCACCCACCCGCAGTGCGATCGGACCGTTCCAGTGCAGGCTTGCTCTATTGCTCTAGGGCTTGCTCTATTTTTTGCATTTGCAGTGGAACGGAACGCAAGCAATGTTTTGCCACGTGTCCGATCGCACTGCGGGCAGGGGGCGTGGAAGCGGTGCCATTGAATTCAATGCACCGCCACGCCCCCTCCCGCCCCAGAATGCAGTTTCATGAGCGATCGCAGTGCGTTCCAGCAGCTACTGAACTGGAACGCACCGCTTTCGGTGTCAACAAG
The DNA here is from genome assembly GCF_000935625.1 of Nanorana parkeri. Lineage (NCBI taxonomy): Eukaryota > Metazoa > Chordata > Amphibia > Anura > Dicroglossidae > Nanorana > Nanorana parkeri. The sequence continues at coordinate 45,122 of NW_017309473.1, forward strand.
GACTAAAAGTGACAAAGTGGATCATGCCTGTGTAATATGTTGACAGGTGCTTGTAGTCTCAATCAGGGGTGAAAGAGTTACAATGTAGCAGCATAATTGGGAGTCAGTTGTAACTGCATAAGAGAAAGTGGATCACTAGGTATTCTTTTACTGAAAGCTTCATATTTAAAAAGATTGAAAACAATTATTGAAATGGTAACAACATTTTAAACCATATATGACATTTTCATAAGTGGGTATAGATTTAAGTCGGGTGCACAGAGAGTGAATTTCGGTTGATTCCACAGGAATCAGCAAAAAGCTGCCCTGTTGGTGACCCTATACCTTCAGCAGAAGTCGATCATTAGATTGAATTTTGGTGAAGGAACATGTTGGAAGTTCTTTGGCCGAATGGAGTTTGCAACCAATCAGCTGGCTTTAACTTGAATAGTGTGGATGGAGGAACCTGTTACATTTTCTTCCTTCAGGTTGAACAAAGAAAATATATATATGTGTATACCCTACTTAACTAATGCAGTAAAACAATGCCACAAGCAGAAAGTTAAAGCTACATTCCAGGCAGATACAAAAATGCAGTCATGGTTTCTTAAAAACAATATGAATACATGGATGTTTAAAATGCAACCATGGCAACATTTAATTTGTTAGTTATTCATTTACCTAATAGTTTCTTAATACTTTACCAGGCCAAAGTCTTCCAAAAGTCAGAAACCCTAATTTACATAGTTACATTGTAGCTGACGTTGAATAAAGACACTGGTCCATCAGGTTCAATCTATGTAGTGTGTGTGTGTTGGTGTGTGTGTGTTTGTGATGGTGTATATGTGTATAAGGCATTCTAGCAACTCCCATAAACCTGTATATTCTGTTAACCGAGGAACTCATTTTCTGCTGATACAGCTGTCTGCGGTAGTGAATTACACATTTTTACCACTCTCACAGTAACCAAGCAAGAACCCCTTGCGCAGTTTATGATTATACTGCATCCCCTCCAATTTATTGTGCCAATTTCCTTGCTTGTAAGTATGAGTTCTAGTGCAGCTCACTTTAGCATGCTTTTCAGATTAATAGAATTTGATTTGGTCTTGTGCAAAATCTGTTTTTGGAAGGAATGTGGCCTGTTAGAAAAAGGTGCTGCTGGAACCATAAACCCACGGTTTGTTTTTTACGGATGCTGGCAACTAAGGGATTTACCCATCAACGCAGCCATGTCCACATTGGGAATGCTAGGATGAAAGAGCTGAGCAATTCATCAGCTTGGTTCTACACATCATCTGAAAGTTACACTCCAGGCAGGTAGGTAAGTATACATCTGAAATGTACATGTATTCAAATGGTCTAACCTGCAGAACCTGCTAACAGATTTGTTGTTCTGTTTAACGAGTATTGTGCTCCCTGGCAGACAGCACAGTCAGGTCCTGCACTCCCTGATTTTCTCTACAGGCTACAGTGAAGTTGAGCAATGCAGGAGAAGTCAAGTTGACAATGCTCACAGTAAAAAGAGTGAAGATTCACTCCAATTATCCAATAATAAGAAAAGCAAATCCTTATATAAGAATTTCATCTGCACATTATTGGATAATTGAAGTGAATCTTCACTCTTTTTTGTGTGACAATTTTCAATTCTCAACTGTTGTACATCATAGTCTAGGATCTGCCCCAAACTGTGACTGGGCAATGAATGAGCAGAAGTTCACTGATAAGGTCAGCACTCTTCTGCCAAAAAGCTTCTCTTGTTACATGATCAGCACTATGCAAAGCAACATAGCGCAGACTGAATAAGGGTGCCCATAAACCTTATAATTATCATTCGATTTTCATCCGCAATCGCGGTTTCGTCCGATAATCAGCCACTTGATGGAAAGTACACAACCGCAGTTACTGTACAACTGGCCGAATTTTGTCTATCGGGCAGGCTAGAAAACTCTTTTTGAAACTAACAAAAATTGATGGATTAGTGGCGACGATGGATTATCGTGCAACAAAATTCGCAAGATGAACACTGAACATGCGCAAACGATCGATCAACGATCGGCCAGTTAGAATAATCGAAATCTGCATCGATCTGTGCATGATGGGCTATTTGAACGAAAATTGAACGAGGGTGCGATGTCGGGACAAAAAAAATGGTACAATGGTTGTAAGGTGTATGGTTACCTTAACAGTGCTGCCCTCTCCCAATTGATTGCTTCTGTTATTCTAGGAAGCTGAAATCAAGACTTATTCAGATACATCTACCTGCTGTATGTAAAAATACATCTAATGTTTTTTTTTTATAAATGCAGAACCGGATTTATGTATTTTTATATCTTTTGGAGTTCAGCTGTAAATGCATCAATATCATATTAAATTTGAGTGTTCTTTAATAGTATTTATTTTGTTGAAAGCCTTGCTATTGTTTCACACATATTAAATATCACCAATTTTACTACCTTTGAGCATTGATACCTGAAGCTCAATAATTATTAATTATTCAGTCAATCTATCCATCAATCAATCAATCAATCAAAACAAATGAAAGAGCAAGTATATTTTCATATTAGTAGCTCCACATTGGAACTACTTGGAGCTATTATAAGGTTTAAGGAATAATGAAGACACTGCTTATTGAGAATCACTAATAAGATCTGGTGTGTAGGAAGTAATGTGTCCACTGTGAACAATAATAATTCTATTTTACACAACCATGCATTATTTGAGTGGGAAAGCTTAGATTCAACATACACACTCATTTGCTACATACCAGCTACACAAAAAGAAAATGCGATGCTCTCAGAGAGCAGATAATCTGTCATTTGTCCTGTCGTGTGGGTGAAATATCTTCTGTTTTATTCATAGTTATTCAGAAAACCCTGCATTATACAAGACAACCCAACACCATTTGTATTCACTATCAGTAGCTCTAGTTGGCTACAGTGAGAATTCAATGTGTAATGTTTAAAACTGCATAATTGACTGCAGTGAATTAAAGCTCTTACGCAAAAAAAAAAAAAGAGTCACGTTTAACAGTCTGCTCACGTCCGATGCCTGTTGTTCAGCAGGCAGATTTCATTTGGACAGCATCCCATTCAACTCTGGGGATTTCTGTAGACAGCAGACTCATCTACGTACACATAATATGAGTAACACAGCAAGATGTTTAGTACTGTCTAGGAAATATGAATATTCTGCAACCTAGAATAATTAACAACAACCAGATGTATGTTTCAAAGCATGTAGTGTATTCAGCCAAAAGATGATTTCTCATTGGTAGTTACATTTTGATGCATTTCAAAATGTATCTCATACTTGAGATGAACATCTCTTGCACACGTTGCCATTTTGAACCTTGACATGCCATGCAGTGTGCCTCTCCTCTGAGGCATTCCTTTTCTGACATCTCAAGTGTCGAAGCCATGTGACATCAATGCTTTCAAACCAGGTGATGCAAATCAATTGTTTTATACATTATTTCTATTGTAAACATTAAAAAGCTGATAAGTAACACACGGCAGTGTAGATATTATAAGGCCAAAGCTGAAACTGGTCATTGGATTATAAGGCCAAAGCTGAAACTGGTCATTGGATTACAATCAACCAGTTTATCAGTTTTCAGAATATGCAACAATCTCAGGTCTCCAGGGAATGTCTGTGCCAGACCACTGTTCTCAGGGAGAAAAATGAGTGGGCAGGTAGAAAACCTTACATGAATGATATTTTCTTCAAGGTAAGGTGGTACTAAGACTGTCTACTTGGTTCCCGCTTCCCCCTCCATTATACTTTATAAAAGAACAGCTTTCCTTGAACTGTCAAAGACATAGGGGTCTATTCTCTAAGCTGCTGAGTGCAGCCGAGTGAATGACCGATCTGAAGTGAAGTGAGCCGAACACTGTTCGGCTATTCACTTCAGGCTGGTAGGCTGATTTCAGCCGTACATCGGCTAAAATCAGCCGTACATCGGCTTGCTTCGCGTGGCTTCGGGTCGGCCGAACATGCTCAGCA
>NW_017309473.1:50419-60180 GCF_000935625.1 Nanorana parkeri
CCCTGGTTAGCAGGTAACCAGGGACGCTGATCTCTCTGCAAGTGGCCGGAGCCAGCCATAAGATCACGGCTGGCTCTGCCCAGCTGTCAAAAGCAGGCTGTCGGCCGGCCAATGGCCGGCCGCTCGGCCAGCTTCAGGTTTCAGCACGGCTCAGCCGAGCCGATGCATATGCGTTCGGCTCGACTGAGCCGCTCGGCCATGATCGGGAGCTGTACGGGCTATTGTGAATAGCCCGTACAGCACCCCTTCGGTTCTACTGAACCGAAGGGGTCCTGAGGCCGAAGCTAGCTGAAGGATCTGCCATAACTACGGCCAGATCCTTCGGCAGCTTCGTGAATAGACCCCATAGAGTTGGCTTTCACATTCATGCATGCGGAACCATTCACTCATGTCAGACCAGTTTTAGCTATGGATACAGGTGCTTCCCCCTCCATTCAGAAATATGAATGGCATTCATTGTTGTATACACTCCACTTGTAAGTGCCTAAAGAACGCTGTACTTTTTGGACAGAGTAAGGTCTTCTGATGAAGCACAGCTTGTTTTCCGGTGGGTTCAGTTGCATTTAACATAATTTTTAGACACTTCTAAGCTGTATCAAACTGCTTTATGTTGCTTTTGTACTTCCCTTGACTTGTATGGGGAGAGAAGCTTTTCTGATGCATACCCTTATAAATGAAATGTCTCTCTGGGTCTGCCCTTTAAGTATACAACATTAAGCAAAATAAGTTTTTCTTCTTAGCAACAATTATCAATGACATCTGTCAAAGTGTACTATACCCATTATAACAATGTCATCTATTTATGATGGCCATAATACAATATTGACTTATTACAACAAAGGAGAAAAAGAGACCCAGGAAAAACCGGTGTAGCCAACAGGGGAAACCTAAAGCTCCACCTATTGGCTCAAAAGTAGAATACTATTTATTATGCAGTTTTTCACATCTACATGATTAAAAAACAAAACATGTTTTTAAAATTTTATTTTTTTCAGTTACCAATAGCTCAACCAAAAGTTTATACATTTAAAAAATAGCTATAAAATTGACTCGAGCCATTATAGTTTCCCTTTAATAAAACAGAAGAAGAGGTTGGAAAAAATATTGTGACAAGCATTCAAATATGTAAATACATTCCTTTCTAGTGCAAATTTCCTACAGGGGAATTATACACTTTTTGAACAACGTTATATGGTATTTACAGAATGGATCCACTTCATCTGTTTTGCAAAAATTATTTTTTAACCACCTCCGGGCCGGCCGTACTAAAAAAAACGGCCGGCCCGGAGCTCTCTAGATCTGAGCGGGCGTCCGCTCAGATCTAGACGTCCGCTCAGACACGTCCCCTCGCGCGTGGGAAATGACCGCAATTTAAAAGCAGGCAGCGGTGCCTGTTAACATACAAGCTATCCGCCAGCTATAGAGCCGGCGGATCGCTTGTATGGTAGTTTTCTGCGATGTCGCAGGTGCGCGCAATTTTAAAGCTTGACATGTTTGGTGTCTATTTAACCGACGTGACCCCGACTTTATTATTTTACCAAAAAACTTGGTAATAATAAGTGTTTCCTAACATAATGTAAAAAAAAAAATATTTTTTCACAATTTTCAGTAATTTTTCCTAATTATAGTAAAAAATAAAACCCGTAGTGGTGATTAAATACCACCAAAATAAAGCTCTATCTGTCCCCAAAAAATGGTATAAAATTCATTTCAGTACAGCGTTGCATGACGGAATAAACGTCAGTCCAAGTATCGCAGCACTGAATACTGAAAAATGGCCTGGCCAGGAAGGGGGTCTAAACACCTGGTCTTGAAGTGGTTAAACTAGTGTTTCAAACATATTTAAATACAGTTTGCAAGGGAACTGTTCTGTTAAACATGCATATTCATATAGCTGCTCCCTGTTGAAAATATTTGGACCTTGATTCCTTTAAAGAAAACAGCAGGAGGACTCATATGCAGTCTGAAATATCAATTATTAATAATTTTCTCTACTGCCCCTTGCTGCGACTTAAAGCAGAATGAACAAGCATATTATCAAGGGCAGGCAGAGACATCAGGAAGCTCATTACCAGGATTGGACTGGGTGGATAAATACAGCCCTGATACATAATGCACCCCAGCCCACATTACCAAAGTGAATAAAATTATATCTCTCTACTGCACTGATGCTTCTCTGCATGTACTGCTTCTCTTCTCAGAATTATTTTAACTGGACTGTGATAAACTTCATACATTATAACAGGCAAATGTTAAGGTGATTCCAGCAGCTTCATTCCTTTGATCCTTTGTGTATGGCTTGTATGACATTTTACAATATGTTACAAGAACAGGTGTTCTTGGGGGATGAGCAGTTCCATCTAAGGCTGCTTTAGACCATAAATTCTATCAGACCCACATTTCCTTCTTGTAAATACCAGTGTTGCCAGAATTCAAGGTCAGTCTAGGTATTCTACATTGGACATTAGTTTATTGTGGGATAAATAGTGGACAAGCAGAGGTAGTCATTGAGACAAATATACAGATGTGGAGGCTGGCCCTGCACAGATGTGCATGCTATCCAAATGGTAATTACAGACATCTATCAGATGCTGAAAGTGCCCTCATGTCTGCAGATCTTTTACGTTCCTACAGAAATGGCAAAGGACAGATAAAGGGAAAACATAAGACTCAGCCTGCTCTCCACTGACAAATAAAGAAAATAGCCAGATCAAACTTAGCATATGGAAAAGAAGGTGGCCTAAATCACAACGATTCCTCATTACTCCAACACCTATGTCTTATTTAGCAGATGTTTTGACAAGTAAAGGAGTAGCTGCAGCAATCAACATTTCAAAGTGATGTTGAAAGGATGGGTAAATATTTTACCCCAGTGAAAGCAAACAGGCAGTTTACAAATTTCCATGTAGAATGCCTGTACTGAAACACATTAACAGCTTTTATAGTGGAATGTATCAAAAAGAATACATTTTTTGATACATTTCCCCCCCCCCCGAAAAGAAAGTTACATCAGAATCCATCTCTAGAAACTTAAATCTGAATGCAATAGCATCTCAAATATTTATGAAGAGCAGTTAAAAGGATTCATATACTAAATGCACCGCCTATTTTGTTCAAGTGAACCTGTGCTTGCTTCAAACCTGCTTGCTGCCAATTTCCCTAAACTAAACAAACAAAAAAAACCTTACCTGTCCTGGCACCCTAAATTGTCTATACATATTTTAACTGCTGCTCCTCAACCGCTCAGACCTTTGCACCACCCGTGCAAAGTCATTGGCAGTTGTCAATGATTGCAGAGCAAATTGTGCCCACCATGATCGAAGTGACTGTGCTGATGCCTGGTGATTGGTTGCCCAAAGGCTGCATTGCAGGGAGGCAGGAGATGTGTAATGGTCCTCTTACCCAGAAGTAGCACGCATTAGAGGGTGGTGGGGAAAATAAGAGTGGCAGGGGTGGAGGCTGCAGTAAGGGCAAGCATATGCACTAAGGAGTGCCTAAGACGGTGTCTTTTTCTGATGGGTTTTCTTTAAAGGTAAATAAAAAAAATACAGGCTGGTAGTATATAAATCATTTTATGGTTAGCCATTATAAGTGCAGGAAGATCATTTTATTTTTTATAATGGAAATGCTTTTGGTTCTAGTGGTGTAGCCAAAAGTATTACACAAGTCACTGACTTTTTACTCTGCTTGTCTCACATAATCTTCATCATCACTCTTACAGCCTCGGAAAATTGTTGTTATTATGTTTTAGGAGCGGGGGGAGGGCTCTTCAGCTGCCTTTTAGCTATGAAACAGACAATTCCATCCATGCATGCCACTATTGTATGGACTAAAAAGCATCATCTACTAGAAAGTGATAATTAGAGCCACATGATCTAATGAGGATCCTGCTCACTATCACACTGAGTTTTGCTTCTAATAAATTGATAATCCTGGCTTGGCAGCAGCAAGTGATGTTTACACATTGTCAGTGGTACTACAAAGCTGTAAGACACATAAAAGGCATTAAAAGCAATAGATATTTTAAAACCAAGACCCTGGAAATAACAGCAAGTGTTTACATGTGTGGAGAGTGACAATGGGACTTTAGCTGCTTAACAGGTAAGTAACCACTGACACCAGAGGCACATTTCTGTTGACCATCACTGACAAGGGCACTTCTCCACTGACCACCACTGACACCAGGGGTACCGCAGTAACCTCCAGTGACACCAGAACACCTTTCCACTGGCCACCACTGATACCTGAACAGTTTTTCACTGACCACAATTGACAACAGAACATTTCTCCACTGACCCCCACTGGCATCAGACACTTGTCCACTGACCACCGCTGACACCAAGGGCATTTCTCCACTAATCTTTACTGACACTAAGACACTTCTACACTGTCCACCACTGACACCAAGAGCATTTCTCCACTCATCACTACTAATATATATCAGAGGCACCGACCACTATAAAAAAAGACACACTTCTCAATTGACCATCATTGTAAAGGCATACATCTCCACTGGCTCCACTGTAACAATATACTTTTCCATTGGCTTGAAATGTAATGGCGCTTTTCACCCCTAACTACCACTGTGACAGTGCACATTTTGTAATGATAGCCACTATACAGCGCACCTATCCTCTGACATTTCCAAAGCCTTAATATAAACATTGCATTTAGGTTTTATAAAACAGTACCTATGTTACATAACTAATGCTGCTTATAAAAATCACTAATTCCATATAAGTCATTCAAGGAACGGCCACATGTCGCTGGTCTATATGAAAAAAAAATATTTTCTGTTGACCATCACTGACAAGAGCATTTCTCCACTCATCACCACTGACACCAGGGGTACCCACTGACACCAGGGGTACCCCATTCCTCCTTTATCCCTAACATGTTCCTCAAGCATGCCTAATATGTTCATAATTTCAAGATTTCCTTTATGGTGCACTAGTCTGTATCTGGATCAGTATTTACAACAGCTGTTCTCAATATGGCAAATCCTCAAACCATGACCTGATGGTATGCTTGAGGTGTTGAAAAATATAACTCAGATGAAATAATAAATGGTGTAATTCACAAGTTCACAAGGCTGTAGGCCAATTCATTTTATAATAATCGCAGAGGTGATAAGCTAATGCAAATTTAAAGAAAGTCGTTATTTGCTTATTTAGCTCAGGTGTGCAGCAGTTTTGGGGAATACATTTACATATTTTGGCCACAGGTTCACTTAAAATGTTAAAATGTAAATTTTAAATGTTTATGGTACAATGCATAAGATATCAGCATACATCAGCAAGCACTGAAAACTGTCTGCATATATTGTCACCTTGCTTGTGAAGGAGCCCTGAGGCCCAGAAAGCTTGAATTTGCAAATAGCAACTTCAGTTCCTGAAGCTGCAGTTGGCCCCACCCCATTCATCTATTCATATCAATTAATTTTACTATCAATATTTAATTACATCACATAATGTATAAACACATAGGGGCCAATTTATTTAAAAAAATTTGATATTTGATATTTACAAAACATTCACTGCACTTGAATAAATCACTGAAATGTAAAGCACATGCATAATGAGATATGCCTGTAATGAATGTTTGCTAAATGTCACATTCACTGCTTTAAAAATATACACCTTTAACAGTGTACATAAAACCACATATACGAATTATGCACATTAAGTTACTGTTAATTTAAGTAACAAGTTACTTAAATTAATTCACACTTAAAATATTTATAAAATAACAATTCATTGCGAATATATTATTAGTAGTATTTTAATTAGACATTACATGCATGTAGCAGTTATACACAGCCAATCACAGACACCTTACATACATGAATATGTAGCTACTACAAAATGTTTTCTAAATGCATCTAAATTGCAACAATGCATAATAACCATTCTGTGTTTGTACTATTCAAACAACAGTAATATTTTTTCTGGTCAATAGCGTAGTAAATAACCAGGCACAGAGTGTAAAAAGTCTCTATCAGAGATATTTTTTTAATGTAAAACAATTATATATTTTATTGCTTCATTTTCTGATCTGGATCAGACTACTTTTAGAAGCAAAGACTTTAGAAGACATTTCTTGGCTTTTATTCTGCTTTCATACTCAGCATTAGATGTCTAGGTTCCAGGATGCACATTAGATGACTGTTTTTCAAACTTTTTATATCACTTACACTTCTTTTTTTTTCATATTAAATGTTTATTAAAGATTTTCAAAATATAACAAAAAACACACATACAATACAGTAATGGTATGTGTAAAGCTCTATGCCTTGTGCTGTGGCGCTATGTCTAATGCTCTGTGCATAGTGCTGTGGCTGTATACATAATGTCCTTGTGAGGATGTAGCAGGTGCAGGAGCTCAGAGCACACACATCCTCACTCACTCATGGGTTAGCCACACCCCCCTCCTCATCACTTACACTTCTATTACAATATATATTTACCTAGTGTCCCTGATGAATCTTTAGGCCCACTACCCCGTAAAGTGACACTGTTGTGAAAATAAGAAAAATAACAAAAGTGTCCCTGCAAATGAGGTGTTTAATACTCACTACTCCTGCACATTATCGATCTCTGCTTCATTGGAGAGAAGGAGCGGAAAGACACTTCTGGCAGTGTTGTATTCCTGGTTTCCCTCCATGCACTGTGTATCTTTTCCCCAGGGAGGATCTATACCACCTATATGTGGCTGGGTACCAGGAACCCAGTATTCCCGGAGGTGCTGGATTCAGAAGATTCTTCTAGTGCTGCTTTCTCTACAATACAGTGGACATTTATGGCCTGGGCAGTAGGAGAGGTGACCATTAAATATCTGGAATGGAATGGAAGAACATTTCCATCTGACCATATCCTCAAAAACATAAAGGTGAGTATCCTAGCCCACAGTGAGGAACTCTTAACAGGCACCATATACCATCTTGAAAGGACCCTGTAATTTGTTTCAACAGCTAAAACATTACATGAACTGGTTATGATTGTAGACCAGATGTGCTGCCAATCTCCCTCATCTAAGTCTGTTTCCCACTGGTGGATATACATAGGGGGCTGCCTCACTGTGGCATCAGAGAGAAGGGTATAGAGCCAGGAAATAAGTCTCGGCGAATGAGGATCGGAATGACATATATGCTCAAATAGGGTCAAAAGCAAGGCTGTCCAGGGGTTTCACTGCTTCACTGCCACCAGGAAATGTTAACTTGGAGATACCAAAATGTCGTGCCTACACCTTCTAAACATGTCAGGGTTTACATATACTTAAAAAAAAAAAGTGTCCTTTAAGTAAAGTCACTCTACTCCCCTCAGTAAAAGCTGAATGAAGGAAAAAAATAATTTTCATTCCTGCTTCCGTGATCTTCACTTTGCCTGGCTGGTGCCACAGAGTCTTTGCAAGCAATAAGTACCAGCTGGCTCCTCTTTCTAGAGGGCACACGTGCCATAGCCACATAGTCCTATAGGATTTTTATGGTTCTTAATCCTCTGGTCTGCATTCATTGCAGCCTCCAGCCTTCCAGTAAAGTATAGATTATCTACAGGAATAAATAGGGTTGACTGGTATCTATGATCAATTTATGTACCGTAGTTTATAGCTGTAAAGAAAACTTGTTAATGTGTGAGACAGTACACAGGATTCTTTAGTCAGTAGGATGCTCTCCAGAGCTCTGGTGCCATGATGATGATTATCAGTGATGTAATTATGAGACCCTGCTGTGCAATCAGAGGCACCAACAGACCTCAAACATGACAGTGTCTGAAAGAAGAACAGTTTCTGTTTAATAGAGTCTTTCATGCACTTATCCTGCATTGGGAAAATAAAAGGAAATTTCTATTTCAGTATTTTGTTATATACAAGTTATATGTTTTAATCAGTAGAATTTATTATTTGAGCATCCCAACTTATTTTCCATTAGGCATTTCCCATTCTCTCATAGCATGAGTTAGAGGCCCTGCTTGGAAATTTCTACTGTCAATATCTATTGAAACAATTCAGACTCAGGAGATGTTCTTGCACTCGGTGTGATGGATTCCTTTGTAGTAACAAAGGAGCACTCTGCTTCTGAAAATTGTAATACATCTAGCTGAAATCAGAACATTAGAGGATTTGTCAGTGCAGATTGGAGCTTGTCAAGTCAACTTCTGGGCATTGAGCTCAGAGCGCTGGGATCATTTTCTAGAAGACTTAGAACAAATATCTTTGCTAGTGTGGGCCCCCAATGTATATTATACCAGCTATGTATCATTATAAGATCATTTCAACTGTACATATACCGAGGCAACATAATTCTGCCAAATAATAAGAGCATTGTCGGTAGCACATTTATTTTTCTTTGCAAATTGCCTATGAATAAGTCAAGTTGATATAAATTAAATTAGCAATAGTGACAGTGTGATTGTAACTGTGAAGTTATCAGCCAGAAATCCATAGCAGATCTGTAGTTAATTTACAGTATTATCATAAAACTCCTTTAGGCTTCAAATGAACATAATCTATTTAATGTGAGGCTTTAAGTAAACAGCTCAATCCATACGTAAAATACATACAGTATATGTCTTTTTAATTATGCTCAGATAATTTTGTGATTCACACACATTTTCCACAATGTACAGTCAGGCAATTCATCTTCTCGGTTTAGCAGTGCAGCTTTCTGAGTCATTGAGTCAATTTCTGAGAAAAAGTTATGGGAAATACAAAATCTTAAGTTTGTTACTAGAATACCAAGTGCAGGGAAGTCTTCCAATAGGGACACCATTTTCAATGGCATGTTTTATAGGGGATTTTCTCTCACTTTGGAGAGATTTACTTTTAAATCCTGTCTTGTTTCTGGTACGTGAAGTGAGGGGAAATCTTCCCAGTGGGCCACCACACATTAAAACAAAAAAGGCTAACAGGGACTCTGGCTGTTTCTTACTCTATTCAAAACTAAAAATAAGGGTTAACTGGAGAGACACTTCAAAGTGATTACATTTGATGGCTAGCTGGTATACTTAATGGCAAGATCATTTACCTAATTGAGAGATTTACCATTAAATGATCAGCCATTTTAAACATTGATAACTGAAAGGCTTGCAGGGCCGGATTTACTCTCCCTGCCGCCCCCTGCTGCCTGGTTTTTGCAATGCACCGCCCTCCCCGCCAACCCGCCCCCCATCAACGGAGAATGGCAACCAGATGGCATGGGCGGCAGGGTTAGTTTTATTTTTTTTGTTTTTTCTTTATTTCTTTTTTAAACTTTTTTATCACTTTTTTATTTTTATTTATTTTTGTACTTTTTTTTTATTTTTTAGCTTAACGTTTACTTTTTTATTTTTAATATTTTTTTAATCTTATTATTGTTTATTTATTTTTTATAATTATTTTCTTATTTTTTAATAATTTGTTTCTTATTATTTTTGACTTTTTAATCACCTTTTTATTTTTTCATTTAATTATTATTTTTTAATATTTTTTTATTTTATAAAAATATTTTTTCACTTAACTTTATTGCTATCACACAGGAGCTAGCTAACGAGCCCCTGTGATATAGCCTTTGGAGGTGGAGGTTCTCTTCATTGACCCTGTCACCTCCAATACAGGAGTTCTAGCACAGCACTGTGCTGGAACTCCTGTGACAGCTGAGAGAGGAAGAGCACTGCTCTCCCCTCTCACTGTGTACATGGTGCGGCAGGGTTAGTTTTAACCCTGCTGCTCTGCTCCCTGCATCGGCGGCCATTGAGGAAAGACCCGGGGGCCGGGGGAGAGACGGA
>NW_017309473.1:60192-65664 GCF_000935625.1 Nanorana parkeri
GACAGGCTGCACACATTTTACAAATGTAAAGAAACAAGCGGCTTGCCCACACTACATTTAGTCCTGCCTTCCCACAGCAGGACTAAATGTAGAAAGCGCAACTTACCGCCCAGTGCCCGGAACTCTATGTTCCGGGCGTCGGGGGATTCCACCCCGCTGCCGCCTCTCTGCTCCCTGCTGCCCTGAAGCCGGGCCTCGGTGGCCTTGTAGGGAATCCGGGCCTGAGGACAAGTACCACAAAATGCCTGCTATTGCCTGTATTTTCCAGGAAACCCTTCTCATTGAGCCTGTTTAATTTCATTTAACAATATTAGGGGCAACTTCCTGCTCAACTGTGTCCCCTCTTCAGCAGCCAATCGGGGAATTATGATGCCTAAGGGTGCAGTATGGTGGGTGAGAATTAGCCCAGACGTTAGAGAACTCAGGGCCACTAGCCCTAGTAACAAAATGACACTTATTTGGAGAGTTGTGCAAAGGATGTGAAGAGGAGGTTTTTATGCTGGCTGATAAGAGGATGATTTGATTGTGGTGTAACAAAAGTGGCTTACAAATTATTTTATATTTGCAATGCCTGCATGGTACAAAGTAAATACTGGTCAAATTCAATTTTAACCCCAAGTGGATTTGAAAGGTTTAATTTCAAATAAATGCAGTTTGTTACTAAAGGGCATCATTCATTATATCTTTACTTTTTTCAGAGTCTTGGGATTAAATTGTGTGTATTAAATAATTGGCAAACCTACAACAAATACTTGTACAATATACTGGAGAATAATTCTAGCAATCTCATGTCGCTGTAGAAAATGTTATTGAATAGCAAGTGTGGAAAATCACATTGAATTATGCATAGTAAGATGGCATTGTTAATGAAGATTAGCTGGAATTAAATTCCTCTAAATACAATTAATACAGCCTTTGGCTACAAAGTGGATGGTGGTTTCTCTATTATAGTGGGCTATGCTCCATTACAAATCTGATTTCTATGCCGCTTTTTAACACTTTCCAGCAATTATTGACTTTGCATATGCTGGCAATCAAATGAAAGGCCATTTATCATTCTTAGACAGCTACTTTAAGTGGTTTAATTATCCAACTAGGTGTAAATTTAACATAGTATAACTTCTGCTAGTTACATCTGTACAAAAGCAAAGAGTGGTCAAATAAGTAGTATTGAGGTTGATTTATTTAAGAGTTCAGAATCTTCACACAGTATATTCTGTGATTATTCACTTCAATTATTCAATAATGTAAAAAAACAAAAACAAATCCATGTTTAATTATTTCAGTTGCACATGACTGGGTATTCATAGTGAACAGAAATTTGCTTTTCACATGATCGGACAACTGAAGTGAAAATTCCACATAATTTATTGTGTAAAGATTTCCAACTAATTTAGTAAATCAGCCTAATTGTGTTTATTGATGAACTAGATTGTTGGCACACAGACATATACAGTAGTTGTTAAGGGGTACATGACTCCTTTAGGGAAGCTATGGGTAATCAGGATCGCCTGTATATATCTGATCCCATTACTGGATCTGACTGATTGTCAAAGCCCCTTTTAGAATGAGTGAGAATAGCATTATTAGACGTGCTGTATGTAGAAGTCAGATTTCTGGCTGTTGAGCACATGGTACAAGCCAGCAACATTGCCTCCTTCCTATTGGAGAAGTGAGAAGTCTTAACAGAAGCCAAAATATTTTGCCGGTGAGTGGGAAGGAAATCCCTAAAGACTGTCTGTGAACTTGGATCTGAGTGTTTTTCTGTTTTTTGGCTGTCAACCCTTTAAAACTATTACTGCCAGTTACTGCCCTTTAAAAGCCCTGATGAGTGATTTCAGTGCTATTCTGGGACTCTCTTTCTCATCACTGATATCATCATGCACATGGATTACAAAGAAGCAGCATGAACCAAAATGATATCTGGCAGGGTTGGAAAACAGCTTTGGTCTGAAATACTGCACTTGGCTTTCACCCACTGCCACTACTTAGAGCACAGCCTACAGCAGAACATAGGAAGATACAGTAGCCATCTATCACCTATCATCTATCATCTAAAGTGCAACTATACCCAAATTATAAATGTTTTGCAAACAAAGTTATGACAACATTCATATGTACATAGAGGTTTATGAAGATATTTAGAACACAAGATAGCATAGCAAGTAACAGTACTTTCTGAACTTCAGTTGACTTCCTGCCTAGCAATCCTGTCACAGGAAAAATAAGTACCAAAAAGTGTTTTTTGCCTGTGGTAGTAGCTTATAGATTAAATACAACAATGTTTGTACATGTTTGGGAGCTTTAAAGTGTAAATGTGCTTTAAAAAACATTGTTAATATACAGTATTTTAAAGACTGATGTTAGAAACTTTTCAAATATTAGCATGTACTTTTCATGCAGACTCATCTGGACCACAGGAGCCAGGTCACAATATTTATTTTTAGATGCAACTGTCAAAAATACTAGGCAATTATATCATAACTAGTCTCCACAGTCAGTCTATGTTGAAGATGGCACGAATGGCTCTAATCTGAGTCGGAGGATAAGAAAGGTGGCTTTCACTGCAATGACCTCAGTCTAACCACTGGCAATCATCTCCACATAGCACCTCTGCCCACTGGGTATTATCATTATTCAGACATGGTCTCACAGTAGGCATGGAGCTGTCTGAGATCTAGTCCTGCTGCACAGAATAATGTCTACAAGCACTGTGTTTTTCTGGATAGCCTAGAAAAGGGTGTGGTAGGTTGTAAGATTCTTCATTAAAAATCTCTGGGCAGAAATATTCTTAATCTTTGCAGTGAGGCTACCCTGCACTGCAAGGGTTAAATGCTCTGCCCGGAGTTCTTCTTCAAGCTTCCAGAGCATTCTACTCCTTTAGTAAACTAACAACAATATAGTGATCCTCTAATAAATGTGTGAACTGCAACCCAAGTTTCCCATCTCCCACACATTCCTACTGGCCAACAGCAATATGCAGGGAAGGGTGGACAAGTTTCAACACTAACGAAAAGTGCTGGAGCTTTGCCCATCAGAATGGTCTGGTATTCAAAGACAATGGTGGACTTTAAGGCTGCTTCTGTTATGTGCAGGCACCTATAGGTGCCTTCACTTCATACTTGATTTAAGTTTTTTTTATTTTTTTATATTCATGACAAGTTATTTTAAAAGCACGTCAGGTCAATTATTAAGCCAACATATAAAGCACCTGTTTATTCCCCACAAGCATAAGTAACCTGCCTTACTATCAGCATCTTGTCATTCACTGCACTGCAGAACTCAGACTGGGGTAGGGAATGGCAGTACTACCAATCAGCATGTGCTGACAGTGAACATTCCAGCATTTGGAGGTAACAAAATGATTTTCTTATTGATATGTTGCAGTTCCTTTATCATCCAATCAGCAGGCTGCAGGCAGATAAATTACACCACAGGATTCCTGATACCATTCTGTCTAGTACAGGTGTATGAATCATAAAAGTGACTGGACAGAATGATCAATCTTTTGGTAGATAAAACAGTTCACATATGTGTATTACATCTGTGTATTTAGCAGACTGCTAAATTTAAACTTACATTTTTGCTATATTTGAGTAGTCCTTTGCAATTTGCAGTACAGTAAACATTTTGATGTTCTGTTGGCCAGTGCATAGATATGATAACCACCGAAAAAAGAGAATTACCTTCTTTCAGCTGAGAATATTTCTGGAAAGAAAACGCACATGCAATCTACGTTGTCAATATTTGTATAAAATACGCTGAGTGAACATATTTCACAGGCAACACAGCTGGAGAATTTGCTTATTAGAAGTGAGGGCAAGTTTATTTTATTATGGAAGACCACAAAAGCCAGCCTGTGGATCTGAGATCATACTGCAGAAAATCTGATCTTGCACAATTTTAGATACCATCAGAATTTCCATTCCAGTGGTCTGCTCAGCCACAGCTATTTTGTTATTGACACAGAAAGAAAATCTAGCCTGGGAAATCATTCAAGTAAAACACTTCACTGTCCTCTGCTGTATTTTAATTTAACTCATACATTACGGCTACAAGCTGAAACCTGCCTTATAATATATATCATGAGGCATTCATTTTACTTTGAAAATGTCCTTCCCTTTAAATAAAATCTTTTCTTTCTGAAACAAGAGAACGGCAGGAATCCCCTGCCCCAGAAATACTGCTTTAAGCTAATAAAATGTAATATTATAATCTAGTACAGTAAATTAGCTGTGCGGAAACTTGGCATTTACATTATTTAACCACAGACATCTTGGCTGCTTTTCCTGTCACTTTCACTCAGAATATATTATAAGAATCAGACAAGAACTCTCAACACATACGTTCAAGGAACAGTTTCTCATAAATTTAAAAATACATTTTTATATCAGTCAAACGTCAAAAAATGAATGTTTAAAGAGAAGTTCAATAAAAACATCCTAGAGATGAAAATCAGCATACATTTTAAAATGATTCCTAGGTAGTTTAAAGGAATAAACATCCATTTTTAATTTTGCTTTTTACTTTCCTAGTGTAAGGATTAGTGGGGTGAGTCTCTAAACACATTATTGTTATTAAAAAAGTTGCTATAGGTGTTGCTTCTATTGAGATCACTGGTAGCAATATTTTGTGTGATAAATATAGACGAGTAAAATCCTTGCTCCTGAATTGGAACTAAGATTTAACTTGGTTAGAGCTAATTCACCAGTTGTAGTACTGTAATTCAAAAAATCTTGTCAATCTGCTCAAAAACATTTGCTAGTTAGTTTTTAATTTTGTTAAATAGTACAGCATTCTGATAATTGTCAGCGAATTAGGGAATAACAATATTTTTTTACATTTGTGCTAATGTATTAAAGTAACTCAAACTCTATGTAATGAAACCCTAAATTATGTGGGGGATTGTTGGGATTGTTGTGCTATGTTGCACTGCCATAGCTCTCTAATTGTTGTAAATCAAACGCGCTCTTCCCTCTAGCTATCTCTTGGTACTATCAAAATAAAACTATTCTTCATTGTAATTCATGTTGACCATTTCCACTACTGGTTAGTCTCAGTCTAGTAGACATGGGTTCACACTGAGGCACGGAGTTTAAGGAATGCCCAGTCATCACTTCTGCTCCAAGCTCATGTGGAGCTCAGGTTTGTCTCCACAAGGGGACAGGAGAAAAGATAAAATACCTGGTTTAAGATCAGGACAGGAAATAGTCTTATTTCAGGAACCTTAGTCCAGGAACCAAGAAAGAGATCTCAGGGCAAGCGGCAGACAGGTTAGCAAATACAATGAAAGGCCATGCATGAGACCAAACATTAAAATGACACTAAACTCAGGAGGTAAATCTGCATTCAAGTACTTTAAGTATTAACAATGTAGCTTATTTGTGTATCACTGAGCTGTAGATCCTCAAATCTGAATTCATGCTGACATTGTCTATTCTGACTCCGATCGTTGTGATAGCGAAATATATC
>NW_017309474.1:0-514 GCF_000935625.1 Nanorana parkeri
ACGGCTAATGAAGGGAAGGGGGAGGAGTCCGGTGATGTCACAGGACGCTAGTATATGACCCTTAACCCCTTCATGACTGAGGCCTTTTTTTCATTTTTTTGCATCCATGTTATATTCCACATTTTAGGCCTTAAAATTACTTAAAACCCCCCAACATTATATATTTTCTGAATGCAGAGCCCCTATAGAATAAAATGATGGTAGTTGCAAATTTTTATGTTGCGCAATATACAATATTAGCGCCACTCCTTATTAAACCCCAAAATTTAGTGACAAATTTAATTAAATGCCCATAACACAACAAAATACCCATTTGTTTAATGAAATATAAAAGATGAAGTTACAACGAGTAAAATGATGCCCAACATGCCCAGTTTACAAATTGCGTGCGTCCGTGAAACGGCGAAAAACTGCAGTACCCCAAAAAGTCCATAGAAGAAGCTTTAAAAGCCCCCACAGGTCATCAATTTAGAGATACCCCAAAATACCGGCCCTAGAATTATTGCTCTCACTC
>NW_017309474.1:1661-2279 GCF_000935625.1 Nanorana parkeri
CAGCTGCTGGCTGTCACTGACGCAGCTCCGCAGCCGCTGCTGAGCTGCGTCAGTGACAGCCAACACCCGACATGCCATAGCGACCCACACGGCATCAGAGGGATGACCTGGCCGGGCCCCATCTGTGCCCGGGCCCCATAGCGGCCCCCTGGGCGATTGATACGCCACGGTCTCTGATGTCTTATGAGGATGTTGATGTGACTTTCATCGCGCGCGAAGGTTTCCGAGTAAACGTGATTTTCGCGATGTGATTGGTCGCATTGTTTCCGGGCCGATGTCGAGGTGACTGAAACGCGTCGGTGGCTCCTCATTAAAAATCCTTCAGAATTGTGGAGAAGTTTCCGGCATCGCGTATGGGAGGTGCGGATACATCTTCCTCCTTCCCGCACCTTGTTTAATCATCACCGTAACTTTCCATCTCTCTCTAGAGGACGCCATAAAAAATCCCCAATCTGCTGCCTGCCCCTCGTTACTTTTTTATTTTCTTATTAAGCACTAAATTTGGAAATTGATGTCAAAATAAAACTAACCGGCGCTAACACATTCCAGATATGAATTTACAGCCGGGTGTCAGCCGGCCCTTCCACGGCGTGATAAAAATAACAGCGCCGAGGCGCG
>NW_017309474.1:5902-7302 GCF_000935625.1 Nanorana parkeri
GGGGGGAGGGGACATTAGAGTGTAAGCTCCTCTGTACAGAGACTGATGTGACTGTGGGGGGAGGGGACATTAGAGTGTAAGCTCCTCTGTACAGAGACTGATGTGATTGGGGGAGATAATGAAGGAGGTGACCCCCAGGGGGTTCCCCTTTGAGAAGTCTTTATATACAGCCGATAGATGAATACACTGGCACGGGTCACCGCCCTCTGTATACCTATATACTCCCAGATGTCACACATGGACCCTCATCGCTGGTGCGATGTTTCAGGCTCCTCTGTACAGCGCTGCGGCATATGTCAGAGCCATATAAATGAGCGCACAGAACATACAAGGGAAGGAGAGGCTGGGCATACACGGATGCGGTGGACGCGGCGCGCTGCGCTCCGACATACTCACATCAGTTTCAGGTCCCAGTCGCCGCAGGTGACAAAGATAGACTTGACGCTGGGATCTAAGAGTCCCTCCTTGGCCATCCACTCGTCCACTCTCTGGAAGACACAAAGGAAAGGTCACGTGCAGATTTCGGCTTTGCCAGAGACGCCGGTTTGTACACAACAGATAAGAACATGTAATCAGAGGAGGCAGAAAATTGTGATCTTATCTGGCCCGTCCTATAGTCTCTCCATTATTAACAAGATTCGGTGCGTGTTTACCGAGGTGGGGGGGGACGGACGCGGGACGCACAGCGAGGAAGGTCACAGGACTCCTGGAAACCCTGCGGGCACACACAGAGCCTGTTATCATAACTTACTGCCATATTATCAGGGACTGACCGGCGGCCATTGATCATTCCCTACATGACCGTGTTATACATTTTTATCAAGGTTAGTCTGCGGTGAGACGCCACCCCCCCCCCCCCCCTGTAAACTGTTTGGGGGGGATTTTGTCTCTTTCTCTACAAGTGACAAAGAACACAAATCAATCAAAGAGTGTCCGTGAGTCTCACTTCTCCTCCTTTATTATCTGGGAGACTACGTGTACAATGACACGCCGGCTGCTAGGAGTTGTATGTCATTTGCATGGAGTTCACGATGAAGAATTATATACAGTACACCCCCCGAAATTCACGCAGGGGGGTTACGTTCATAGAGCACCCGCGAAATTGGGAAAAAACGTGAAATTTGAATTGGGTCAAAAAAATGCCTATTTTTTTTTTATAGTTTAAACCCTAAATATGCCCCCAAAACACTTTCATTTCATTTCAAATTCAGCTTAACCCGCTTGAAGTCCGGCGGTGTTACACCCCCTTCCTGTCCTGGCCATTGTTCAGTGCTGAGGTACTTTGACATTTATTCCGTCATACAACGCTGCACTGAAAATTATTTTTTATACAATTTTTTGGGGACAGAACGAGCTTTCTTTTGGGGGTATTTAATCACCACTGGGGTGGGGGTGGGGGG
>NW_017309474.1:7586-9107 GCF_000935625.1 Nanorana parkeri
GATCGAGAGGTGAGCGAGCGCCGGTATGTGTTCGCTCACCTCCCGATCTACTGAGCCGACCTGTGACAGTCTCATTGTCACAGGTCGGCTAGAACTATGAGGTGAGTGAGAAGCATCCCCTCCCCCTCCCCCCCTCATAGTTCTCCTTTAAGGAAATATTACCGAAAATAACAATAAAAAACTGTTTCCCCCATATTAAATGATAAAACATTTATTATTACCCAATTTTTGGGTAAAATATAAAAGACGGGGTCGGGTAAATTGAGACCAAACACGTCAAGCCATAAAATTGCGCACGCCCCCCGCGACGATATGTAACGTGTGTAGCGCAATTGTCGTTTTTGCACGCTGGCGCATCGAACGCGTATTTACGTTTGTATGTGCGTAAACGTGGGGGGTGGGGGACTTAAAAATGTATTTATTTTTTTAACTCTTTTATATGTGACTTTTATTTATTTTAATGTTTTTTTTACACTTATTGTTATTGCCATCACACAGGGGGATAACATTACCACTATATAATAGCACAGGCACACTGACAGGTCCTCTTTATGGAGACATCAGGGGTCTCTAAGACCCCTAATGTCACCTGGGGACCCCAAAAGAAGCTGATGAAGCCAAGATCTGCTCCCCCAGCTTCTTCTCTCTGGCTACAGCAGCCGGATGACTGACAGGTGAATGCGGAAGTGATGTAATACACGTCACTTCCGCATTCAGACCTCGGAGGGAGATCGGCGATGAAGAACATGCTGATCTCCCTCCCATCTTACCTCCCGACGCCCTCCCGGGCCGCAGATGGGGTAGCGGATCCCGGGATTGAAGGTTAGGGGTCAGGAGGGGGGGGCGCGCAACGACAGAACATACATACGATCGGCAGGCTATAGAGCCGCCGATCATATGTACTGTATATCAAACAAGAACGGGCGTGTTTTCCCTGCCCTGGCGCGCGCGAGCAGAAAAAAAGACGCCGTTTGTGGGCGGCAACCCGCGAGTATGATTTTGCCGTCCGTCCGTTTTTTTTTCTCAAGGGGCGGACGGCAAGAGGTTAATACATTGCCCTTAAAAGAATGTAAAGGTGAACCCGTCTACTGCACAGTACCGCTATGTCTCCCGCAGTGCTAGAATGTAAAATACCGATGTCACCCCCCTATATGGGAAAAATCCGCCAACGACTGCGGCCGCGCGAACTCCGAACCGCGACACTTTGCAGGGGGTTGACTGTACACATATTTATATCTAAGGTATATATTTGTACCCGACGGCTCCATCCGTAGGAGGACACGCCGATGTTCCTGATCTACCAATGAAAAGTGCAAACAATGCTCCAGCATCAGCATCAGCATTCACATTCCCTCTGATCTGAGAATAGAGCACAATGGAAGACTGCGACACTATTCGTGGTGGCCATAGAACCAGCTGCTTCCCTGATGAAGGGGGTGTTACACCTGACCCCCCGAAACGTGTGAATGAATCACACCGATATCCCTGATGACGGGGGGAGGGGGAGGTCTTCTGCCCCCT
>NW_017309474.1:9118-15873 GCF_000935625.1 Nanorana parkeri
TGTATAATCACAGCAATATACTGGATGAAATGAGCGTCTCCTGACCCCCAGCATTGGCTACACATATACAAACATATGGTTGTGTTAAAGTAGAACTATGGGGGGGGGGAGTGATTTCCACTCATCCTCATAGTTCGGGACCGACTTGTGACAATGAGACTGTCACAGGTCGGCTCAATAGATCGGGAAGTGAGGGAACGCATATCGTCGCTCGCTCACTTCTCGATCATCTCCCTGCAGAGAGCCGTGACCGTCACTCACGGCTCCCTGCAGGGATTCCCCGCTCTGATCCTCCGGCGCTGACTGGCGGAACGGACGGGGGAGGGGGCGGGTACAGCCTCTAGATAGGCAGAGCCAGCTGTCAGTCACGCAGCTGGGCGGATCCAGACAGTAATGTCAGGATCCGTCCCGGCTGCGGCGTCTCAGTATACCGCGAGCTGTAGCTCCCTATATACGGAGCCTAGGGTGACGGGAGGACGCTAGTTTGTGTCCTCCCGTGACCCTAAGGAGAAGTACGGGGAAAAGCCCTGACCCCGTAGTTCTCCTTTAATGGAATAAAACTGATTTTTGAACTCTTGGGTGCGGAGCTCCTTTCATGAGCTTCCCGATTCCAATCCTTAGGGCCCTTTAACACGGGCAGTCCAGATCGGAGGCCCAATGCTAGTCTATGGGTCCGGGCCCAATGTAATATGTCCACTACTGAAACAATGCATCTTCCTCTGAGGTGACCCCAATATCCCACGGGTGCATCCAAACCACTCGGTCAAGGTGACCCCCATCACCAGGTCCCCTCACAAGACGTTAGATTGTGCTTCTGTCATTCATTATCCGGCTGGGCGCCCAGAACCGCGCTTACAGGTAAGGACGTCCCCCTTTGATAAAATCACATTACAAGCCACACTGGGCAATCAATGGATCTGATCAACACGGATCAATGATCAGAAGAGATGGGGCGGACACACACACACACACAGCGGGAACAACTCCGGTGGGGAAATATTGATTCATTACAGGTAATTAAATAGCGCTGACAATTGGCGCAGGGCTTTACATCGGCCCCTGCCTCCAAGGAACTTACAGTCCCTAGGCATACAGGGCCAATTTAGGCAGGAGCCAGCGTGTCTTTGGAGTGCGGGAGTAATGCGGAGCACCTGGAGGAAACCCCACACAAGCACAGGGAGAACATGTAAACTCCATGCAGATAGTGACCAGGTCTCGGTGATCGAGTGCTTTGCATACACCTATACTATACTGTGGCATCTCTCTGAAAGATACATTGTTTCCATACTAAGCATCCTCCAGCGTGAACAGATGATACAAAACTGCTACATTGTGACACTTACAAAGCCATCCACAAATCTGCATCTCCAACCTGGTCTCAAAGTATCACCCTAACCGTCCCCTCCTGCTTTCCAGCTCCCTCGTCAACTCCTCCCATGCTCGCCTCCAGGACTTCTCTAGAGTCTCTCCCATCCTATGGAACTCTTTACCCCAACCTGTCCGTCTATCTCCCACTCTGGCTGCCTTTAGGCGATCACTAAAGACTCATCTCTTCAGGGAAGCCGATCCCACCTCAACCTGACCACTGAACCATCACGTTCTCAAACAATTCATCCCCCACACAGCTCCCTCCTCATGTATCACTGGCCCCTCCCACTTAGATTGTAAGCCCTCAGGGGCGGGGCCCTCCTTACCATCTTGTCTTGTATTGTATTGTAATTATATCTTCCTTATATTGTACAGCGCTGCGCACACTGTTGGCGCTCTATAAATCCTGTATGATATAATATTAGGATGCCGATGTTATTCTTTGTTGTCTTTTCGCTATTCCCGCCTTTTATTTATCTCCAGGAACCGGATCTACGGTTGGTTCTGATCACTGCAGCAGATGAGGAAAAGTAAACAGTAGAAAGTTTTCCTGGCACACTCACCAGCCAGCATGTAAAAAAACTCGTCTCACCATTAAGGATAATGACAGAGGTTTGGATACACGTCTTCTGCAGAATATGTGAAAGCCGCACAGCCGCGCCAAGGCACCTCTATATAGTGCGGTCCTAACTATAAACTATGAGAGTCTCCATCTTGGAGCACATGGGGGCAGAAGATTTCAAATTGGGTGCAGGTTTGTCAGGAGGAAGCCCGACCTCCCTTAAAGTCACAGACGCACAAGGGATCCCGCACATCCCAATGGCAGCTGAGACCCCCCCCATGCGTCACTGCACCAAATCAGTCAAGCAAAACAAATGGCAAACGCACTCAACAATTTGTCACCAGCTATACGGTAAGGTGCACACGAAATGGGCTTTGAACAGTAAACAGTAGAAAGGCGTCATGGCACACTCACCAGCCGGCACGTAAAAAAAACTTGTCTCACCACTAAGGTTAATAACAGAGGTTTGGATACACGAAAAAGTGACGCAGAGCTCCGTCCTCGCCCAGGACACCACGGTCTATGTCGGAGACACGCGTCTCCCCATCTCAGCCATTGTACAAGGAGTTCCTCCTCCCCGCAGCACCGTCCTTATCCCCTTGCCCCCCACCTCACGGTGCGTTTATTAACTCACAATGCCGGTTTAATTAATTGGAATTAATTCCTCAACTCAGACTTAAGGGCAAACTTATTTTCTGCTAATGACTAACGAGGAATGGTAATAAATACCTTTCAGGGAGAAATGTTAATTAAAACAAGAGAGGACGCTCCAGGATTTTCTTTTGCAGTTCATTAAGTCATTAAACGTGGTACATAAAGGAAAGCAGGTAAAAAAAAATACTGCGCCCAGAAGTCTGACATCTGAACGGTCACCGGGAGGCCGGATGGGACGGCACCAGGCAAAGTTTTATCACGCCGGTTTATGGGCGGATTTCAGATCTTCTCTAAATTTTTACGGTCGCACATCTGCAGAGCCGCGCGCCTCGCGGATATCTGGAGCGGCAGAAAGCCGGCTTTTTTTCAACTGTTTGCTACCTAAACATGCCGAGCCGATAAACCTATAATATATATCTGTTTCTATAAACGGCCCATCAATAAGGTTTATATATCAGTATATAAAATCTAAAGCTGATTGGAACTGAAAATATTTGATAAAAAAAGTTATTTTGGTAAAAGGAGATTCTTCTCTACACACAGCCGAGGCCTCGCCCAGCAAAGAAGGCGAATCGCTGGATACGGAGGACAATGGGCTGCACTGCAAAGGGGGAGAACTATCACTTCTCAGCATGTTAAAGTTCAACTCTGTGTCCCCATTGGGGCAATTTCCCCTCAAGACAGGAACTGTTTGGAAATCTCTACAGTGGGGATGCAGACCTTCTCTCAGTTCAGCGAGGGTCTCGGGTTATTAGTAGGGAAGCACCGATACCACTTTTTTAAGACCGAGTACCGATACATTTGATCAAGTACTCGCAGATACCAATTACCGATACTTTTTCTTAAAGGGACAGGTCACATTTTTTTCTAAAGCAATACAAACTCATGCTTTAAGGTCAGTTTCTTAATATTATGATTCATGAGATGACGAGGGAGCATGACGCCGCCTTCCCGGCCAATCAGAATGCCGGGCGCTGTGTCATTACACAGCGTGTAATGCATTGTTCCTTGCGCTGGTATCACAGGGACAGGAAGTCATGTGAAATCCCAGCAACGGGATCATGGACAGCAAAAATAACTTGGCAGATGTTCACTGCATGGCTAAAGGTTTGAGGACACCTGACCGTCGCACCTATGTGAGCTTGTTGGCCATCCCATTCCAAAACCATGGCCATTAATATTGAGTCTCCCCCACCGTTGCAGCTAGAACAGCCTCCACTTTTTTTTTTGGAAGACCTCCCGCCAAAAGTGCATTTGTGAGGTCAGGTACTGATGGGAAGACCTGGCTCACAATCGGCGTTTCAACTCATCCCAAAGCTGTTCAGTAGGGTTGAGGTCAGGGCTCTGTGTAGGACCTTGTTTCTCAACTGATGGGTCGTGACCCAAAAGTGGGTCGCGACCCCATATTCAGTGGGTCGCCACGTGCCTTCCACTTTTCTAGGGGGAGGCTGAGAAGCTTCTCGCCTATCAGTTCTTGCGCCAAACAAGCAATTCAAAATATGCTGGCCTGTGCTGAGTGTCAGCTTGAGGTGGGATGGACTGGGGCTATGGCTGTGAGGGACCTACATCTATACGTACAGCTCACTCATGTGTCCAGTAGAGGTTGCTTGACCAGAGTGATGTCACATTCTAGCTCCCGGCACCTCTACAGGGCATGCAACGGGAGGTGTACATGCATTGCACATATGGATGGGGCTCTGACACAGCACAGCAGCCCACACTGGACCCCAGGTTGAGGATAAACTCCAGTTCTCGTAAGGTATGGAGACTGGGTGGATCTTTTGAATGGCACCCCAAACGCACCTCCCACCCACAGTTTGATTGCCCGCACTGGAACGTGTGATACCGCAATGCTGTGCATTCCAATGCAGTGCGACTTGGGTCGCGACTTAATAAACATAGACAAATGTGGGTCCTGATGTTACACAGGTTGAGAACCACTGGTGTAGGACACTCGAGTTCCTCCACCAAACTGGTCAAACCATGTCTTCATGGAGCTGGCTTTATGGACCTCAACTCAATAATTCCTACGGAACACCTATGTTTTTTAAGATGTTCCTATGTTGAAGGGTGTTGAGTTCAGGAGTTGAGGTGTGGAGGTACTTGAGTGGCCTTCACAAACTGGCCAATCCGTGTCTTTATGGAGCTGACATTGTACACAGAGGCACAGTCAGGTTCAGTAGGGTTGAGGTCGGGGCTCTGTGCAGGACACTTTGAGTTCCTCCACACCAAGCTGGTCACACCGTGTCTGTATGGAGCTGGCTTTGTACACAGGGGACAGTCATGGTGGGGAACAGAAAAGGGTCTTCACCAAACTGTGACCACAAGGTTGGAATGGAGATTGCATGGCTATATGTCTAATTTTATACTCCTGATTTTGGATGGAATGGGATGTCAACATGCTCATCTAGGTGTGATGGTCAGTTGTTCACAAACGTTTGTCCATACTGTATATTGTATGTATGCGTATCCAATATATTTTTGTAATTGTTGGGTTGAGTTTTGAGGTTCTTGTAGACAATAATGAATCTCTTGACCGGACCAATATCAACTGAATAGGGTGGTATTGCCACCAGCAGACACTACCAACTGAGGTTCATTGGCAGCCAAGCAACGGGACACCTTAGAACAGGGGTGGGCAAACTTCGGCCCCCCAGCTGTGGTGAAACTACAAATCCTGTGATGCGTCTGACTTTGGGAGTCATGCCTGCGGCTATGAGAATCTTGCAATGCTTCATTGGTTTGGAATTAATGAACAACTAGAGGTCCGGAGTTTGCCCACTCTCACCTTAGAAAGAAGTTTTCAGTCACTGTTGTTTCCCCAAGTTAGATGAATAGAGGAGTATGCCGCTAGAGGAGTATGCAGCTAGACGAGTATGCAGCTAGACGAGTATGCCGCTAGAGGAGTATGCCGCTAGACGAGTATGCAGATAGACGAGTATGCAGCTAGACGAGTATGCAGCTAGACGAGTATGCAGCTAGACGAGTATGCAGCTAGACGAGTATGCAGCTAGAGGAGTATGCAGCTAGACGAGTATGCAGCTAGAGGAGTATGCAGCTAGAGGAGTATGCAGCTAGAGGAGTATGCAGCTAGACGAGTATGCAGCATGCTCCCCCTCGCCTCACTTCACCAAGAACCATATTTTGGGGAGCCGTGGCAAGAAAGAAGATACGACTCCCCCTGAAACAGATCACTGGCATTCACTGTACACCAGCAGAAGAAAAAATCTGACTTCTTCCAGTCACTGCAAAGCATAGTATCACGGCTTGATAATATAATTTTCAGCTCCTCGTTTCTAAGTAAACTTGCCATGGCCCCCCATTACCAAACTACCGTCAGCAGGTGTCATCTACCGGCTGGGGACACCTTGGGGCGGCTGCCACTTTCCTTCTTACTGGCCAGTAGGCCGCCAGAGATGACCACTTGGTGATGCAATGGTGGGCGACAGCTGGTCCATATTCAAGGCCTCCATCAGGCGAAGAAGGATGCTTGGACTAAATCATGGCGCCCGTTCCATGGCACAATCCGGAGCGGGAGCGAGAAACGTGGCCACTTACCTTTATTCCACTCATTAATGTATTTATAGAAACCTTTTATTTCTTATAAAAAACACTCCAGTAACTAGAGTGCCTCTTATATCTCATGAGCAGAAGTCATAAGGTGTAACTGACGCCGTGACGTGTCCGCAGCCTCTGAACCGAGCGCAGAATACAGGAAGTTTCCATTCTGGACAGGTAGCAGAGCGGCGCGGACACGGAATCCACAAGGTCACGGACCGGCGGTTACGCTGCGTGATTTACATTAATGAGCAGTATGGACTGAACGCAGGAGGATGACAACGAGTGTGTACGAACGCCGCCGTACGGCATGAGAAATGGATCCAGAGTGCGGCGTAATTGGCGCAAAGCTTTCTCGCTCCCAGTACCAGGCTTACCGAGTCTGTACAAAGTAACACCTAACAGGTACGACACGTGTCCCATCTGATGTATATATACACCGAGTGGCCGGATTATTATATACACCGAGTGGCCGGATTATTATATACACCGAGTGGCCGGATTATTATATACACCGAGTGGCCGGATTATTATATACACCGAGTGGCCGGATTATTATATACACCGAGTGGCCGGATTATTATATACACCGAGTGGCCGGATTATTATATAC
>NW_017309474.1:15918-16972 GCF_000935625.1 Nanorana parkeri
CACCATCTACCTAATGGGCCCCCCTAGTGTTTAGCATATGTGGTGTAGAAAGCAGGGAATGGAGACCGGTCGCTTTGCTGACCAAGATAAACCTGAGAAAAGAGTCATTATGGGAGCAACCAATAAAAAATCCAATGGCGTGGAACAAACAACGCCAACAATGTTGGGCTTCTTCAACCAATGTGCGTCCTCAATGCGTTGTGACAAGTTTAAATTGGATATATCGTTCCAGGGTTCTCAACCACCTTCCAGCAAATGACTTCAACTGAACCTGAGAGCCTCCGATTGACCTGAGAGCCTCCGATTGACCCGAGAGCCTCCGATTGACCCGAGGGCCTCCGATTGACCTGAGAGCCTCCGAATGACCTGAGAGCCTCCTCGTCTGAGGCTCACAGAGGGAAGGGAGTATTGCAGGTTCTGATCTGTGCGTTATTTCGTGGTTCCTGGAAGGATTTCTTCTTGATTCTCTGGAGAGGGAAAGCTCTTGTTGAACACTTTGAAAACGCTGGAGGCATCTGATGAGCGTCATGTAAAACGTGGAATAAACGCGCGCATGTAGAGAGCCCAACACCAAGCCTCTGATTGGCATTCTGAAGCTTGTCTGAGGCTCACAGAGGGAAGGAAGTATTGCAGGTTCTGACCCGAGAGCCTCCGATTGACCCGAGAGCCTCTGATTGACCTGAGAGCCACTGATTGGCATTCTGAAGCTTGGCTGAGGCTCACAGAGGGAAGGAAGTATTGCAGGTTCTGACCCGAGAGCCTCCGAATGACCTGAGAGCCTCCTCGTCTGAGGCTCACAGAGGGAAGGGAGTATTGCAGGTTCTGATCTGTGGGTTATTTCGTGGTTCCTGGTAGGATTTCTTCTTGATTCTCTGGAGAGTGAAAGCGCTTGTTGAAAACTTGTAAAACGCTGGAGGCATCTGACCGGCTTCATGTAAAACGTGGAATAAACGCGCGCATGTAGAGAGCCCGACACCCAGAATCTTCCGTGCTCCGGAAACAATTTCAATAATTATCTGGTTTTTTTTTTTTGTGTATTTATTTTGTCAACTTG
>NW_017309474.1:17075-23619 GCF_000935625.1 Nanorana parkeri
CAGATTTTAGTGCGACGGTCAGTGAAGGGGATTTACGAGGCAGTTTTATCAGCGGATAAACGTTCTCCTCCCGTTCCATCAGATAACAGCGGCCCGGCCGCCCTCTCCGACAATGCGGGCCGTAAATCTCGGACTTACTCGGGCAGGTGTTGCGGCAAAGCCCCTTACTGCCTCTTAAAGCAATCCGGCCCAAGTGTGGAGAGGAAGGGATCAGAACCTAAGCCGGCCTAATGCCGTAAGCTGGCAATCTAGAGGCTCGGGAAGGCCGGGCGACGCGTATATATCATGGTAACTGTTCGAAGGACTTCCGGCTGAAGGGAGAGAAACAATTGTGACAAAGCCGACAAACGTTTTCTGCCCTCGGCTCAATCCATTTCAATGGCCGTTCCCATTACCAACGCCGGACGTTTACCGCGAGCTCGCCGACAATCAACTCAAAGTCACCGGCAAGGCAAGAACAACTTTTGTTTTCCAAACATCTCATGAATTGTCCTCTAGTATGTTATCTGGTTATAGCCGGAGTCCCTCCAGTCTGGAACATTGAGAGAGAAGTGACCAAGTGCAGACGCCAAGCAGGAGCTCGTCCGGCCGCCGGGACGCCGTGACGTCCAACGTTTCTAAAACTTTATTATTCCACGACAAACTCCATAAAGTCCCTCTTGGGCCCTCTGACGCGTTTCATCCACCACGGTGGTGTATGTAGTACAGAAGGACCGGTATATAGTAGATCAAGTATAGTATGTGTAGTAGGACCAGTGTATAGTAAGACCGCTGTAGCATGTAGTATAGTAGGACCGGTGTAGCATGTAGTATAGTAGGACCGGTGTAGAATGTAGTATAGTAGGACCGGTGTAGCATGTAGTATAGTAGGACCGGTGTAGTGTAGTAGGACCGGTGTAGTAGGACCGCTGTAGCATTCGGTCTCTTCAGTGCATTGTATGCGGTGTTCCAATACGCAGACATTTCTGCGCAGACTCCCCCTTGGAAAGCTCGCTCGCCGTCTCTGAACATCTGAAGAGACATCGCGGCGAGCCGGATCTCAGAACACGAAGCGTCACGTACACGCCGGACACAACGGAAGCTTTGCATGTGAGCGAGGCCGGTTTACACGCTGATACAAGTGGCAGCCTGGTAAGTACAAGTGTCCTGACCTTTTCATATCACCATCAACAAGCCGGATAATCCCAACAATCACACCGCGTCTGAAGTGACCTTTCCCTATCGCGGCGTACGAGCGCTGTACGGTGTCACGCGACGCCGATGTACACGGCTTCACAACAAACTATTGTTTATCTTCTCTGAGCTCATTTACACCGAGAGATCCTGACGGAGATTTATAGGAGAAATTATGAAATATTGTTCCATCGAACATGTCGGCCTTCATTCTGCCATAGAGCCCCGCTGACCTCCATGCTTGCCTGGTCTGCTGCCTCCCTTCCCAATACAACCTGCGCCGGCTTCCTGGGAGGCTTTGTTGCCTTGCAGGGTCCTATGGCCGCCCTTATGTGCAGACTCCCGCCCAGGGCTACAGCCTGCAGGCAAGATGAAATATTGTTCCATCGAACATGTCGGCCCCGCTGACCTCCATGCTTGCCTGGTCTGCTGCCTCCCTTCCCAATACAACCTGCGCCGGCTTCCTGGGAGGCTTTGTTGCCTTGCAGGGTCCTATGGCCGCCCTTATGTGCAGACTCCCGCCCAGGGCTACAGCCTGCAGGCACCAACACTCACAGGACGCTTCAACGCACAACTATTCAAGCCACTCCCCCTGCTCCTCCTCCTCCAAGGAAACTGAGTGGCATCTCTATGAGGATAGGCATGCATGCAGTTTCTTATGATTATTATTATTATACAGGATTTATATGGCACCAGCAGTGTGCGCAGCGCTGTACAATATAAGGAAGACATTACAATCACAATACAATTCAAGACCAGATGGTGAGGAGAGCCCCGCCCCTGAGGGCTTACATGGCATTTGGGTGGCTACGATGCCTAGCAGGGTCCTATGGATCCCTGCCGTAGCCACCCTTCTGTGCACACTCCTGCTCAGGACTAGAGCCTGCTGTTGCCACACTCCATGCGTCATCACACACAGATTGCTCCAATGCACAACTATCTACTGCACTCCTCCTCCTAGGGAGTTGAGTGGCAGCGCTATGGGGACGGGCGGCAAGCATGCTGTTTCCTATGATGGTGTTCATGTGGCTACG
Organism: Nanorana parkeri; assembly: GCF_000935625.1. Taxonomy (NCBI): domain Eukaryota; kingdom Metazoa; phylum Chordata; class Amphibia; order Anura; family Dicroglossidae; genus Nanorana; species Nanorana parkeri. The sequence goes on from NW_017309474.1 coordinate 19,283, forward strand.
TTGTCTTGCAGGGTCCTATGAAGCCCCACCATAGCCATCCTTACGCATGCACTACCGCCTGGGACTACAGCCTGATGATGCAACACTCCATGCGCCAACATGCACAGGCTGCTTCAAGGCAACACTATCCAAGCCACACCCCCTGCTCCTCCTCCTAGGGAGTTGAGTGGCAGGTCTATGGGGACGGGCGGCAAGCATGCTGTCTCCTATGATGGCGTTCATGTGGCTACGTTGTCTTGCAGCGTCCTATGAAGCCCCGCCATAGCCATCCTTACGCCTGTGGGAATGCTCGGAACTACAGCCTGGTCTTTGCACACACACTCCATGCACCAACGTGTACAGGCTGCTTCAAGTCACAACTATCCAAGCCACTCCCCCTGCTCCTCCTCCAAGTTGAGTTGAGTGGCAGCTCAATGAGGCCGGGCAGGCCTGCAGTCATGTGACCTTTCTATGACGTCTTCCCAGCGGGAAGTCCTCTGTGACGGAAGACAACACCGATATGCTCATTTTGTTTCATTGGTCGCACCCCTCACACATCGCGGTTGCGTTTCAGACAAACCAATGACATCAATCTGGATACGGACTCATTCTCCTTACCTCAGTACAGAACGGGGTGAGCTGGGGGTGGACCACGGGCTGCACATATGTGTGAAACGTCGACTCGATCTCCATTGTTCTGCCGTTTAACTTCAAAATGGGGAATTCGATTATTTCCTAAAAGAGAAAACACAAAAGAAGCAGAATGTTTAGTGGTGCGGGACAGGTACACTTTACTAAGTGCTTCAGGTGAAAAGAGTTCAGCTTCAGTCCTGAATGTAACACACAAGTCCCTGAAATCTCGCTATTTTCACGCTCCATATTGGGAGCAATTCTGTCTAGGGATGTCCCGATACTAGTATCGGTATCGGGGGAGATACAGGGCACTTTCACCAGTACTTGTACTCGTGAAAATGCCCGATACTGAAGGCCGCTACTGGCCCTTTAAATTTTTAAGTCTCATTGGCCGCCTCAGGTCCCGCGCTTGTCCCGCGCTTGTGGGGTCCCGAAGCAGCCTTCCGGGGACCTGGCAGTAGCTGTCCTTGACACTGCCTGCCAGGTCCCGTATGCCCTCCTCCTCCTCCTTCCTGGCGCAGGCACTGCTCGAGGCAGCCCCACACCGCGAAAACAGTCTCAGAGTGGGCACGAGACCGGCACTCACTCAGCACAGCACCTGAGACATGGAGAGACCCCAATATGCAGCCTTGGTGACATCTGCATGCAGCGCGGCAGAGAGCCAATAAGCAACCCTGGTGAGATCTGGACGCAGCCTGGTGAGAAACTGCCCCTGAAATCATTAGTCTGTATTGTTTTAGAAAAAATGTCATATGTCCCTTTAAGAAAAAGTATCGGTAATTGGTATCGGCAAGTGTACTTGGTCTTGAAAAGGTGGTATCGGGACATCCCTAAGGCCCGGTTCACACCTGGGCGTTTTGTAGCGCGTTCGAACGCTCTGCAAAACACTCAAACACCGTAATCCTATTATTTCCTATGGGTATGGTTCACACCCGGGCGTATTACAGGCCGTATGAACGCGCTACAAAACGCCCTACGCCCAAAGAAGTACAGGAGCTTCTTTGGGGCGTTTTTGTCGCACGTTTCCATTGGGATACAGCCAGGTAGCCCTCGGAAACGCGCGCTTGTCGCGTGTTTTTTATACGCGAATCGCGGTAAAAACGTGCGGCACGAAACGCGCGACAAATGCGCATATTCGATACGCCTAGGTGTGAACCCAGCCTAATTCTGTCCCAAAAAAAGACACCACATCGGAATCCAAACTGAGAACAGGGGTCAGGGAACTATAGAGAGCGGCAGCAGACTACAAGACAAAAGCCCCAAAAAACGTAATGGTTCATCATGCAATCGTTTATAAGCCAACAAGCTTCAGGGGCCAAACGCTCCACCCTTCATCAGGGACTAAAAGACGAAAAATGGGAACTTAAAGAGGACAATACCAAACAGAGCTGTATTACATCCGATATTTGTTCTCCTTTAAAGGAGAACTATGACATGAGTGATTTCCACTCACGTCATAGTTCTAAGCCGACCTGTGACAATGAGACTGTCACAGGTCGGCTCAGTAGATCGGGAGGTGAGCGAACACATACCGGCGTTCGCTCACCTCTCGATCCTGTCACGGCTCTCTGCTGTGACAGGGGGAGGGGCTGGATTGCCCCCCTCCCCGCTCCGATCCTCCAGCGCTGACTGGCGGAATGGACGGGGGAGGGGGCGGGTACAGCTGGCTCTGCCTCTAGATAGGAGGAGCCAGCTGTCACTCATGCAGCTGGGGGAATTCCGTCGTCTAAGTCGGGATCCGCTCCAGGTGCGGCGTCTCAGTATACCGCGAGCTGTAGCTCCCTATATACTGAGCCTAGGGTGACGGGAGGACGCTAGTTTGTGTCCTCCCGTTACCCTGACGAGGACTATGGGGAAAAACCCTGACCCCATAGTTCTCCTTTAAGAATGCTGCTGCTGAGCACAAGAACACTTTTTAGGAGAGCAAATAATATATTTTTCCTGTTCTGTTGGGTATTGTTCCCTTTAAGTCCATTCAAGTTGCCATTTTTTATGCCCTGATGAAGGCGGAGGTCTCGGCCTCCGGAGTGCGTTGGCTTATATATGACTGAATTATTGGACTCTCTCATCTTGTGGTTTGGCACTTCCTATTAGAGGTGCACCGAAATGGAAATTTTAAAACCGAAATAAAACCGAAGTAAAAAAAGATTTTCAGGCCGAAACAGATACCGAAAATGTTTTTTTATTTTAATTTTTTTTAAGACGTAGATCACTTCCATTAATTCATAATTGAGAATATAGTTAACATACCATGTTCTCAATTATGTACAAACACTCAGCGATCACTGATCACCCCTCTCCTCTCTGACACCCTGTCACAGGAGGCTGATCGAACGGAGCTGGGAGGAGAGCTCCGCCTCCTGTGACAGCACTGTCTCCGCCCACACACCAATCTGCCGGACTGTGATAGGCGGCTGAGCGCTGTGGGAGCAGAGACGCCGGCCGCTCACAGCGCTCTCGTCCTGCAGCGCTCGGCCGGCTGTCACTCTCTCTCCAGCGGGGAGGAAAGAAACCAGGGATGCGCCGATGTATCGGCCGAAACATGGCTCTTTCAGCATTATGCCAAAAGTGCCATTTTGGGTCGATATGTTTCGGCGGCCGATATATTGGTGCATCCCTACTTCCTATACTTCTTTGTTTGAGTCACGTTTGGGTACCTATCATTATTATTAGGGACGCACCGATATATATCCTGCCGAAACATATCGGCCGAAAATTGCACTTTTGGCTTAATGCCAAAAGTGCCATTTTCCTACCGATACATCGGAGCATCCCAGGCTTCTTTCCTCCCCACTGGGCGCTGCTCTGCGTCCCGGCGGGGGGAGGAGAGAACATGACAGCCGGCCGAGCGCTGCGGGAGGAGAGCGCTGTTCAATTAAGGTCTGTTGGCATATTGGCACGGCTGCCAATCAATGCCTGTGGGCGGGGCATGACTGGGTGTTCCGCACGTCGTATCAGCCCTCTGAAGGACGCAGCCACATCACCGATCCCTAATGTGTACTACCCAGTGAAGGCAAACCCCCGCCATAGGGAGAGCAGTGGTCGATCGTGCTACACTGCAGCGCCCACGCACAGGCAGAAAAGACGGACGTGTATAGGGGACAAAAGTGCTGCCTGAGCTGGCTGGGGACGGGAATCCCGTTGCCTGCATTTCCTAGTCTTTGCTTCCCGGCTGGAGTTCAGCTTTAATGTTTATGGAAGGGTCACATGACACCCTTGGCCCCGTCCGTGCAATCCGCCCCAAGTCTGCCGAGGGCTGTCTCGCGTCTCTATAGCTAGACCTCTTTCTGGAAGCGCTCGCGCAGAGGCCATATAACATTACTAGATCTAAATAAAAGTTATCAGCACAAATGAACGAGACCTCATTTAATATCGCGCGCCTCGTTTTATTTCGCAGCCAGTTAGAGGGAGATAACGGCGATAAATAAAATGCAGACGGCTGCCAACGGTAACAATATCCGCGTGAAAAGAAGAAGAAAAAAAAACAAACACATCGGCGAGATAAAACAAACAGCCGGGGACCCAAAGGAGATAAAAGCATCATCATTACTTTCCGCTGTTAATCCCGTTCCTTCTCGGGTCCCTGGTGTCTCGGCGGTGGCACGTTCTGAAACACAGAGTGACAATTTGTTTTTGTGTCTGCGGAAGATGAATTGGTCAGTCGTCTCTAATAAAGATGCATAGTGATGAGGCCCGCTCCTCCATATATTTTTTTTTTTTTTTTT
>NW_017309474.1:24792-28723 GCF_000935625.1 Nanorana parkeri
AAAAAGAGTTTTTGGAAATTTAATCAAAGCAGCCGAAAGCCAACATTTTTACTTGCTGACACTTTTATGAGCGCGGACATACATTTTTTACTAGCAGGGAGACAATTAGGAGGGGTTAACCCGTTCAGCCGTGGAGACTGTGTCACCCCGTGCAGCGTGCAAAAGAAACGGGAAGGTGATCAGAGGAGCGGGTGACAATCGATTCTCGCCCTTTTTTGCTAAGATCAAGTGTAGTCTCCGTTCTCATCAGTTTTTCGTGGAAGAACGGTGCCGTCCTTGAACTGGGGGATGGCAGTCTGGTATTCCATGGAGTAATAATGGGTGTTGGGGGGTTTCCTTTCCTCCGGGGGTTGATTCCAACCTGGTGCACCAGGCTTGTCCTCAGTTGTAGGCAGGAGCCTCTCTAGAGCCAATGCCTACTGGTGGGAACGGTGCTGTCCTCGCACTGGGGGATGGCAGTTTGGTATTCCCTGGAGTAAGGACGGTTCCCACCTGGGCGCTTTTCCGCGCGTTCGTACTCGCGGAAAAACGCTCAAACAGGGAAATGCCATTATTTTCAATGTGCATGGTTCCCATCTGGGCGTTTTTCCGCGAGTACGAACGCGCAGGAAACCGCCCTACGCCCAAAGAAGTACATGTACTGCTTTGGGGCGTTTTGGTCAGGCGTTTCCATTGGGATACAGCCAAGTAGCCCTCGGAAATGCGCGTTTGTCGCGCGTTTCTTTTACCGCGGATCGCGGTAAAACCGTACGATGCGAAACGCGTGACAAACGCGCATATTCAATACGCCTAGGTGTGAACCCAGCCCTATAGGTGGGTGTTGGGGGGGGGGGGGGTTTCCATTCCTCCGGGGTTGATTCCAACCTGGTGCACCAGGCTTGTCCTCGGTTGTAGGCAGGAGCCTCTCCAGTGCTAATGCCTTCTGGTGGGAATGGGGATGCCCTTGTCTGCTCTGAGGCTGGAAGCACAAGGAGCTTCCCCTCATGTGCCCCCTGGGTTGGTGTGCCAGGGGTGCCAGAAAAAAACGATGGGCATGGAACCCCACATTGTGGCATCTGGCAATAGTTCACCATATTGCTTTTCTTGCACACGCCTCTTAGGCAGGCCTTCTGGTCAGTCTGGAGGAATTTTTATACCAGTCGCAAGGCCTGCCGTCTCCATATAATGAAGTGACCTAGTGCCAGATGCCACACTGTGGGGTTCTCATAACCATCGTGTTTCATTGGCACCCCTGGGACACCAACCCCAGTGGACACATCAGCAGAAGCTTCTTTACGGTTCCATGACTGACCCCAAACTGTCCATAAAGACCAGTTTGATGTAGAGGAACTCGAGTGTCCTGCACAGAGCCCTGACCTCAACCCTACTGAACACCTTTGGGATGAATTGGAATGCCGATTTTGATCCAGATCTTCTCATCCAACATCAGTACCTGACCTCAACCCTAGCGAGCAACTTGGCGATGAACTGAAACCTGGACTGAGATCCTGGTCCAACATCAATACCTGACCTCACAAATGCTCTTTTGACTGAATGGGGACACATTCCTATAGGCACACTCCACAATCTTGTGGAAAGCCTTCCCAAAAGAAAGGAGGCTGTTATAGCCACTGGAGGGGGGCAACTTCATGGTTTTGGAATGGAATATCCAACATATTAAATAAAGGTGTGATGATCAAGTGTTCACAAACTTTTGGACATATAGTACAGATTGTTGCCTTTTCAGAGTGATTCTATGCGGGACTGCAGCTTCTTCTCACGTAATTCTGTGTGCTGACCTCACTCTGATGATCCAATGTGCAACAAGCATGGCGGGATCGGATATCTATACCAAGGAACATGCTGTCTGCATTTGCAGGTATGGGTTCAGGGCATCTCAAAGTAGACCGGTAGGCATAGTCAGGTTTATAAGATGAACGTGTAAAAGCAAAAGACTGAAGACCGGGCTCCCTGAGTTGGAAAAAAAAAGTGCATATTGTGACTGGAGAGGGAACCCTGACATCAGAAGACTCAGTATGTCTCAGCAGAAGCCAAGCTGAACCATCTACAGTCCCCTGAAATAATAGGGTGTGAGCTCATAGACTAGCAACAGAAGGATTGCTATGGGAATAGCTGCACCTTCAGAAGTCCCAAAGAAACAATTCTTAAACTTATCTCACATTTCTATCCTGCACCTCCAGAGATGTCTCAAATACAAGTACACACGGTGTGCAATGGCCACCAATGGCCCTCACGCTGCATTATTAACCTTCAACAACCTACTCAGGAGAGAGGAATGGCTCCGACCTGAGCTCCAAGTCTTAATTGACCACAAGTGTCAGGGAATGGAGGCTCCGAGGGCACACGGAAAGGAACGCGTGGGCAGGCAGCCTGCGGCGTCAATTAGGGTTCGATGTCAGATGAATAGACACAGGCAGCTTTTATCAAAGAATAATTTGTTCATAGAATCTATTTCCTGCTCAAAAGAAATATTGTAGAGATGCAAAAATGTCCACAGCAAAGAAAAACTGTATACACATAGAGGAAACACAGAGCCGACGCCACTCTCCCTACAAGGGGCTTCCAGAAAGGGCCGTGAAGAGAATGCAGTGACGGTGCAGAAGAACCCGAGAGGCCCCGGAGAAATCTATTTACGTTGTCAATCTCCTCCATCTGTCTTCATAAGAGAAACGCCGGACAAGAACGATTCTCACAGAAAGAAACAATGGGGGAAGCCGCAAAGATTGCTGCAAGTAACAAGCTGCAGAAGACCTTTCCGATGTTCTAAAGACAGTAGTCAGTGGAGGCAGAAATCGAGTATTAACCTTCCTGGCGGTAATCCCGAGTGTGGCTCGGGGGTACATTTTCCGTACCAAAAGCGGTAACCCCCCGAGCCACACTCGGGTGTCTTCCGGGTTCATTCCCTGCGAACGCCGCCATTGCAGGGGGGGGGCAGAACCGGCGAGAAATTCAAAAGTAAAAGATAGAAAAAAGAAAAAATACTGAGATAATCATCCCGCCAGGGAGGTTACACTCCATGGATGGCAGATACGCGTTTGGAGGAAGGAATTTACAGTAAAACAGGAACAAAAACCACATCCCAACCATGAAGCAAGGTGTAGGGAGCATCAAAATTTCAGTCAAGAAAATTTTAGTTTTTGTTTTGTTTTGGATAGCATAGGGAAGGGTTAACCCCCCTGTAAAGTTTGTTTTGCTGTGTGTGCCCCTGTTTAGAAGATTTCCCTTCCTAGGGGTAGATTTCCTCTCACTTCCTGTTGTCTCAAGGACAGGAAGTTAGATTAAATGTTTCTAATGAGGATACAGACGGCAGTAAAAACCTCACAGTGACCCCGGAAGAAGAGGCGGGCACCCCTCGTCTGCACGTCTAACAAGAGCCAACTTACTGTAATGTACGTACAGGACTACGAACCAGACCCAAAAAGGAAGGCACTCCTCGTTGGCACGAGCGCGGTAGCATTAAAACTACCCCCGCTGTACAATAACAGCCTCCGTTTGTAAGTAGGAGTCGTATGTAAGTCGGGGACTGCCTGTATTTAAAAGGAGAACTACGGGGTCAGGGCTTTTCCCCCATAGTTCTCCTTAGGGTAACGGGAGGACACAAACTAGCGTCCTCCCGTCACCCTAAGCTCAGTATATAGAGAGCTACAGCTCGCGGTATACTGAGACGCCGCAGCTGAAGCGGATCCCGATATCGACATCGAGATCCTCCCAGCTGCGTGAGTGACAGCTGGCTCCGCCTATCTAGAGGCTGTACCCGCCCCGTCCCCCGTCCGTTCCGCCAGTCAGCTCTGGAGGATCGGAGCGGGGAATCCAGCCGCTCCCCCTGTCACGGCAGAGAGCCGTGACAGGATCGAGAGGTGAGCGAACGCCGGTATGTGTTCGCTCACCTCCCGATCTACTGAGCCGACCTGTGACAGTCTCATTGTCACAG
>NW_017309474.1:29058-29625 GCF_000935625.1 Nanorana parkeri
GTGCACTTGTTGCTGAATAAGGAGGATTGTGCTGGTCCAATACTCCGACGTAGGCTCATATTTACAGTAGTACAAAGAATTCCGAAGCGTTCGCACACTTGTGTTTTCTTGCACCCGTAAACGTTGTTAGCAGTCGTTGTATATATAGCGCATCTGTGCTCCCGAGCGTTTTGGAATTTATGAGGCTTTTCAAAACATTTCATAGCTTTTTATTAGATTTTCCTCAGCGTTTAATGAGCATTTTTCAAGCGTCTTGAATCACATTACGCGTGGGGGGTTTTTGGGCACCGAACATGCTTGTAAGCGCTCGTAAGGAGGATTTCCATGCAGAGTACAAAGAAAAGGGGGAAAACGCCGACGTCCAGGAGATTTTCAAAGTGCCCCCGGCGGGGAACCGGGCCCAACATGGAGTTGACGGTCGCGGCAATATGGAGGAGGTTACGTCTCCGTGGTCAAACGACTGCGCCGGCTTCTTACTTGATGATTAGTAGAAGTAGAAACAGTAAATAAAAACAAGCTGCTTTTCTGGATTTAGATCTCCGGGCTGTGTAACGAGGAGGAGGTGGG
>NW_017309474.1:29923-33697 GCF_000935625.1 Nanorana parkeri
GGGGGTGGAGGCGATTCCACCCACATTAATATATAATGCATCCGATTCATCTTCCTGCAGCTCCTCACAGCGAGGTACCCCGTCCGGGAGGTGTCAGCCGGGATTTACGGCGCTGTGATAAGACCCCATTAGTAAATACAGATGCCATATTATCAGCGTGAGGGGCTGTTACAGTTTTATTTTATCCCAGATATATGGCGCATCGTTTTCCGGGCAGCGGTAAATCGAGATGCACGACGGCCCGCTGTGCCATGCTGTGTACGTGTAATGCCAGGTTAATGGCCAGCTGATTTATCAGAGGGAAATCTGCTTTGGCGAATGGCTAATCATGAAAGAGTCAGAGAGAGAGAGAAAGAGCGAGCGCGGCCTCGCCAGCGACGAAACGCGTCCGTCTCTCCCTCAGCGTCGCGCGGGTCAAGCGCTGCAGATTTTATTTAGTTTTGTGAAATCAAAGTGGAAAGGCAGAAGAATGGGAAGAGCGTAATGAAAATGAACGGTACGGTTCGGGTTTAAATGTTATGGAACTGTCTTTTAATGGACTAATATGATTTTGTTTGATTTATTGTCCGGGAGATTGATGATATTTCTCTGCTCCAATTATCCTGTGCAAAGAGTGGAAGTCAGCCGCGTGCTTTGTTCTAGATGTCGGGGATGAGGTGAGGCGCGGGTCTCCCAGGACTCGCATACACTATACTATTATATACACCGAGTGGCCGGATTATTATATACACCGAGTGGCCGGATTATTATATACACTGAGTGGCCGGATTATTATATACACTGAGTGGCCGGATTATTATATACACTGAGTGGCCGGATTATTATATACACCGAGTGGCCGGATTATTATATACACCGAGTGGCCGGAATATTATGACCCCCCCATCAGTACTTGGTTGGGCCGCCTGGTGACTCCACGAGATGATGAAAGGTGATGCGAGGAATCTGACACGGCGCTGTTACCCTTCTGTTGTCTTGTACCAGTCTTGCCCCTCCCCCGTTCTGCCCTAACACTGACAAGTCGCTGACGGCCACAATTCGCACGTTCAGACCCAGAGTTTCGGCTGACAGTCCGGTCTTTAAACACTTTAACAATGAGCCGCTCCTGAACATGTAACGAATTCTGCTGTTTTGCTGATACTCGCTCCATGGCTCCGAGCGCCAACAATCATCCCGCGTTCCAAGGCTGTTACATCGCGTTGTTTCCCCGAATCTTCCCAATCACTTCTACTGTCGTGGTAACCAACCCGCTTCCCTATTTATAATGGTCTGGCCCTCTAGCAACTTCAGCGCCACTCGGTGTATATAATAATCCCGCCACTCAGTGTAGAAGTGTTTCCTCTCGTGGCGGTGTACCCAAACTGTCTATGAAAGGGGGCAGCACGTATATCGGCTAAAGTACCTATAAGCATCAAATTACTGACCACTTATCCTGATTAGCAGGCCGGCTTTGACTGTGACCTCAACAAACATTGTGGCATAATAAGATTGAATAGGAGTCTGGTCTACATGGTCCATGTTATCCTTCCTCAAAAAAGTGGCACTCGGGGTGACCTGCAGAAGGGCGTATCTGTGCCCTAATCTGCCAACAACGGGCTGATTGACTGGCAAGTACACACGATACACCTGGTGCCAGCTGGCAGACCACATGTGGAGTCAATGATGCAACATAACCCTGGACCTCCATGTACCCAAAGTGATCATTACACTAATGAGCGCCACTCATGCCAATCATCCACCAATTTTTACACAGATATCCTTGAACTTGGCACAATGAAAATGTCATACACCTCTGATCAACGTTTGCCACAATGGTCATAGACTGAGGTCATCTGCTGCAGCCATTTGAACAATCAACTATAAGCCCCCTTATATCATAAGAGGGGCATCTAAGTAGACTGCCCTTGCGTAGAGAGTACAAGACTTCCTTCATGGAGTTGGCGTACCCATGGGTCACCGGTGTGCCAGTTCCTAACAACTCCTCATGTATCGTTTCCCCCTCCTCTTTTAGATTGCAAGCCCTCAGGGGCGGGGCCCTCCTTACCACCTTGTCTTGAATTGTATTGTGATTATAATGTCTTCCTTGTATTGTAAACTGCTGCGCAAACTGTTGGCGCCATATAAATCCTGTATAATAATAATAATAACTCCTAACTAGACTGCCCGTGCGTAGAGAGTACAAGACTTCCTTAGTGGAGTTGGCGTACACATTGGTCACCGGTGTGCCAGTTCCTAACAACTCCTAACTAGACTGCCCTTGCCTTGAGAGTACAAGACTTCCTTCATGGAGTTGGCGTACACATCGGTCACCGGTGTGCCAGTTCCTAACATATCCTAACTAGACTGCCCTTGCGTAGAGAGTAAAACACTTCCTTCATGGAGTTGGCGTACACATTGGTCACCGGTGTGCCAGTTCCTAACAACTCCTAACTAGACTGCCCTTGCCTTGAGAGTACAAGAGTTCCTTCATGGAGTTTGCGTACACATTGGTCACCGGTGTGGCAGTTCCTAACATCTCCTAACTAGACTGCCCTTGCCTTGAGAGTACAAGACTTCCTTCATGGGTTGGCGTACCCATCGGTCACCGGTGTGCCAGTTCCTAACATCTCCTAACTAGACTGCCCTTGCCTTGAGAGTACAAGACTTCCTTAGTGGAGTTGGCATACCCATTGGTCACCGGTGTGCTCATTCCTCACTATGCCACCAACACAGGATGGACAAATCAATATGGCGTTAAGGAGCCAGTCTGTCCAATCCAGGAGCCAGTCTGTCCAATCCAGGAGCCAGCAGGGTTTTGTGTAGGAACTTTCTCCATTGAGAACAACTAGAGAATACCTCAAATGTTAGGAGCATTGTCCGTCTGGCTCTCGGGATTTCTCCAGCCTTGCACTAGCACATGGGATCCGGCACCTTCCTGATTGGGTCACATGACATGCTGGAATGTCTCATTTAGCTAGTAGAAGTTGGTCACATTCAACCAGACTTGTCCTCTAATGTTGAAGACCTTTCGTAGCTCATCGAAGCCACTTCTTCAGTTTTAATGAGTGAAAGGAACATTTCTGGACTCATTAAAACTGAAGAAACATCTCCAACATTGCAGAACAGGTCCAGTTGAATGGTGACTGGCTGGTACTAGCTATACCATGGCTGGCATCAATGAGAACCTCAGCAGACAACATTTCATTTCCTCCCGGGGAGGAGGGAGACACGAGGGAGCTCTTCTGTTTGTCTGGCTAATAGAGACAAGTGTTGGGACCTTTGGAAGGTTCAATTCATCTCCCTGATCTTTAATTTCATTGTGCGAGGCCCGAACGCCGTTATGAAATTAAAGGGCAACGTTCCAGGGTACAAAAAACCACCTAAAATATCACTTCTGAGGAGACAATAGAAAGCTCTAAAGCTGCGGGAGTGACATCATTCACACGCATCACTCTAACCCAAAGAGACATCACTCTGCAGGAGAAGACGGATGAAGGAGGAATCCGCAGTGCCCGGTGTACAGGACGGAGATAAGTCCACGCTCACCGCACTCTACAGACCGAGGAAACCAAAACGGAGTCCCACTTTACACGAACAGCCCCCTCTAGCAGTGTACAGGGCGACCTCTACACAGGCTCCTCCCCCCATTCAGTCTATCATGAATGCAGCTGCCAGACTTATCCCCCTAACCAACCGCTCAGTGTCTGCAACCTCCCTCTGCCGATCCCTGCACTGGCTTCCATCTCCCGCCCCCCTCTGCCAATCCCTGCACTGGCTTCCATCCCCCACCCCCCT
>NW_017309474.1:39493-46281 GCF_000935625.1 Nanorana parkeri
TCTCCCCCATCGCAGTCTAATGGTCTCCCCCATCGCAGTCTAATGGTCTCCCCCATCGCAGTCTAATGGTCTCCCCCATCGCAGTCTACTGGTCTCCCCCATCGCAGTCTAATGGTCTCCCCCATCGCAGTGTAATGGTCTCCCCCATCGCAGTGTAATGTTCTCCCCCATCGCAGTGCAATGTTCTCCCCCATCGCAGTGTAATGTTCTCCCCCATCGCAGTCTAATGGTCTCCCCCCATCGCAGTGCAATGTTCGCCTCCTATAGTCTGCTCAGTACATTGGGGGGGGTTTCCTCCTCTCAGTGACAAGGAGAGACAACATGTAGAGTTCGGAATCGTTTCCTCGGTGTCACGTCTGCTGAGAGCAAAACTGCAATTTGCAAATATAAAATTAATTTTAAAAAATCAAGTTTCGTTTATTTGCTGAATAATTTGGACTTTTATTCCCAGCGTAATACTTTTATATTCGCAGCATTCCCCCGTTTCCAGCATAACAAAATGACTTTCAATTCGTTAAAAATTCTCCACGCTCAATTTTTCCGAAAATTTTAATTTTTTTCTCTCTCTTGGCTTCAAAATTTACGGAAATTTTACATCTCTGCTGCGGACACAGAAGCGTCTTTAGGTAAACATTCGGCGGCGGCGCGCACAGGACAGGCGCTGACCCCCCCGCCTTCCAGTTAATTATACGGAAAGGCCTGACAAATCTTCGCCGTTAAAAGCTGACGTACTAAAACCAAAACTCATTTTCCGCCTTACCTCTTTTATCTTTTTTGATTTACACCGTGGGCAGCCCCCCTAAATAATTTATGGCGGGTTAAATTTATTGCCATGCCCAGGCCCGGCTGAGAAATTCTAATTTCCAAATAATTAGATTTTAGGGGCAAAGCTTATAAATTATCCGTCGATTTGTCCGGCCTTGTTTGTCAGCTGCCTTGTGCTGCGGGTCATGGCTGGCATTTGCCTCTTTTGGGGTTTTAATTGCCGATCTGCGGCGTGACAGATGAAAAGTGATGCTTTATTCTCGGGGCCGGTGGAGGGGCCCGGCGGAGCCGAAGAGGGTTATTTACGCAGGCAGTTCTGACGGCTACAATACGCCGCGTTTGTCATAACGGGCGCCCCGATGCAGCCGACATGGCAAGAGCGGAGCGGGATGTGCGGTGGAATTTTACAAGCTGCCATATGGTCTAAATCTGAAGACGAACGCCCGCCAGACTTATCTAGAGTTTGTGTCGGGTTGGAAATGAACTGTCGGAAAGCCAGAGCCAGAGTTCGAGTGTCGCCGTCTGCGCATGCGCCTGTTGAGGACCGTAGAGCCGTAATAGGAGCGACGCCTTTGCGCGGATACGTGTGCGGCATGCGCGTGTATGTGCGCACAGGCACGGGCCGACGTGTCATTTGAACAATTGGCGCCAACTGGGCTATAAAGGCTGCGTTCACCTATCCTCCTATGCTGTCAGATGGTCAGCTTTCTGTATTCTCTGTATCCCGATTACCCGTTACTGACCCGGCTTGGACTTCCCTCTGTTGTTGCTTGCTCCCTGAAGACCCCGGCTTGTTTTTGACCTCGATTCTGCCTCACCCCTTGTACTACGCTGCTAGCTCGTGGATGACCTCGGCCTGCTTGACGATCCTTCTGCCTTGTGTGTGTGTTCTGCTTCCAGCTTCCTCAGCTCATCTGATCTAAAGCCTTCTTGCTTCCACATCCTGCTTCCTGCCCGGATCTACGCACTTCATCTCGTCTCGCAGACGCAACAGGCTAATCAGCCTCTGGCACCCTTGCCCCCTCTTTTCCCCCGCGGCGCCCCTGTGACCAATCCAGGTGCTGTGAGAGAGGCCGCCCTCGTCAACTCAGACTCCCCTAAGGTACGTGACATGAACACTCCACCACAAAACAGATCAACCTCCCAAGGCCTACGCTGCAGCGCAGGTACGATGCCTGTTAACAGTCCCTTGCTATTTCAAAGGACGGTGGCTCATGTTCAGTGAAAGCGCGCTTCTCTCATTCTGGCCAGCGATTGGTCATCAAATTGCTCTTGGAAAGCTACGGCACCCCCTGATTGCCCTGATCATCATATTTTTGTACATGAATACGTGCGGATTGTTGTACATTAAAAAAAAAAAAAAAAATAAGACCTAGTGTGTTTTTTGAAGCCCCAAAAAATATAAGGCATTGTCTTATTTTCGGGGAAACGCGGTATCTGCCGCGAATGAATGCTGAATTATAGGCTATGACGTGTTATTAGAGGACGCCCAGATGACATATGTAGCCGAGTGCATGTGAAGGGATCCTCGGAGGGAGGAAGTATCGGCATCATCGGCACTGACCGCTTGCACCCACATCACACAGGAAGCAAACAAGCAATCGTGTGACGCGGCGGCCATCTTGTATCGGCATCATCGGCACTGACCGCTTGCACCCACATCACACAGGAAGCATACAAGCAATCATGCGACGCGGCGGCCATCTTGTCGTACCTGAGGGTGGATCTGGGGTTTGTCACAGGTGGCCTCAAAATCCAGCACGAGGAAGTAATGATAGCGCTGTGGGGGGAAGGAAGTCATGGCCGCCACGGAGCCCCCGAAGCCCTGGCATCCGAGCTTTCTGTTGAGCATTGGGTCGGCTCCGCTCTGTGCTCCAAGGACAGCGAATGGGTCGGAGGGTACAGAAGCCCAAGGTCTGGTGAGCAGCAGATAGGGAAGTCTTGCCGGCTGGATGAGGGGATGTAACTGCATTGAATCCCCTGCTTCATTTACATGGGAACCTGCGGAGGGAAGGAGACAACAGTCAGACCGGGTCATTACCTCAGCTGAGCACATTCATGTAATCAACAGCTTCACCTATGGCAGGGATGTCCAAACTGCGGCCCTCCAGCTGTGCTGGAACTACGAATCCCATGAGGCTTTGCAAGAATCTCACAGCCACGACTCCCGGAGAGAGATGCTTCATGGGATTTGTAGTTTCACCCACAGCTGGAGGGCCGTAGTTTGGCTACCCCTGACCTATGGGATGCGTTATCCGCTGAACGATGTGTAAAGCAATGCACATACCCAACTCATGGATGCATGGAGGACGACAACGATATTCAAGACTCTGTGCCACTGACCCGCCTCCTCCCCATTCCACAGGCTACCTTAGAACATTGTCACACTGCTTCCACCAACCCCGAGCGCTCTACCTCCTATACATCTGTACCTCCGGCTGCCCCTCAGATGACAGAGCCGGCACTAACACTGAAAGTCTGATTTCGGCTTCCAGAGAAAAAAAATGAAAACAGATAACAAGTCATGACGATGAGCACATTGGTGGTGAAATCAAGCAGAAGCGGACATGAAAATGTCTCTGCACCAGGCCAACATGTTTGCGTAATAACATGCCGGGGGGGGGGGGGGGGGCGCGGGCGCCGGGGGCCAGGCCCACCGGGTGGCATCTCACTCCACTTCACCACTTTGTCTTCATCCCGTCCTTCACTGACGCGTTTCACCCTCATGTAAGGCTAAGCCGTGGAGGTAAACACACAGTGTGGGCTGAGACTTACATCCGTAGATGATGGCAGCCAATAAATCTTGATCACAGTAATGCAATAATTGTACAATCATTAATAACGTTCTAAAAATCACATATACAGTTACATACAGGAAGTCCCCGGGTCACGAACAAGATCGGTTCTGGAGGTTTGTTCTTAAGCTGAATTTGTATGTAAGTTGGAACAGGTACATTTTAAGTGTAACTCCAGCCAAATAAATAAAAAATTGGGGGGTTTTGGATAGCATAGGGAAGGGTTAACCCCCTGTAACGTTTGTTTTGCTGTCTGTGCCCCCCTGCTCAGAAGATTTCACCTCACTTCCTGTCCCGGTGACAATTGGATCTTGAAAATGTTTGGGTTGTCGTGGAAACAAGGATCGGCGATAAAGCTTTCAGTGGAGACACCTCTTTCCCCCATGATCACTCTTACAGGAGTGGATTTCCCTTCCTAGGGGTAGATTTCCTCTCACTTCCTGTCGTCTCAAGGACAGGAAGTGAGATTCAATATTTCTAATGAGGATACAGACGGCAGTAAAAAACCTCACAGTGACCCGGAATTAGAGGCGGGCACTCGTCGTCTAACAAGAGCCAACTTCCTGTAATGTACGTACAGTACTACGAACCAGACCCAAAAAGGCGGACGCTCCTCGTCGGCACGAACGCGGTAGCATTACAACTACCCCCGCTGTACAATAACTACCCCCGCTGTACAGTAACTACCCCCGCTGTACAGTAACTACCCCCGCTGTACAGTAATAGCCTCCGTTTGTAAGTAGGAGTCGGATGTAACTCAGGGACTGCCTTTAGATCAGAATTATTTAAAGGAGAAGTACGGGGTCAGTGTTTTCCCCCATAGTTCTCCTTAGGGTAACGGGAGGACACAAACTAGCGTCCTCCCGTCACCCTAAGCTCAGTATATAGGGAGCTACAGCTCGCAGTATACTGAGACGCCGGAGCTGAAGCGGATCCCGACATGGACGTCGAGATCCGCCCAGCTGCGTGAATTCTCCTTTAACCCCCGTTGCAAATCAGGTTTTTTGGTAAAATGTACAGACTTCCAGTGAACAAATCTAACGAAAGCAACTGAAATCGGTCAACACCACCAACGTTTCATGTGGTTCCCCAAATTCAACTGGAAATGCAACTTTTAATGACTTCTGCAGCCTCAGAACGATTCCGCTCCTTCATGGCAGCCATCTTTATTCTTGGTAGAGCTCCTTCTGAGATGTGTAGCCAGACCAGACACCGGCTTCTGAGATGCGTAGCCAGACCAGACACCGGCTTCTGGGAGCGTTCCTGAGGAATCTTAGCCCGTTCCTCCTGAGCAATGGCCTCCGGTTCACTGTTGGGTTTGTGTACTCCATCTTCCTTCTTCTTCATCCCCACAATTTTTCGTCTGGAGATCTACTTTTCAAATGACGAGCTCAATGAGATCTACCAACGAAAAAAACACCTGCGTTCAGGGGCGGGAGGGGGCGTGGCAGTGCATTGAAGTCGATGGCACAGCAGCCACGCCCCCAGTGCAATCGCCCGCACCCGGAGTGCCTGTGTTGCGGTCCAGTGTGATCTGCAAAAATGCTGCAGATCACACTGAGGGCACATGGCTGCGGTGCCATTGACTTCAATGCACTGCCACGCCCCCCTCCCGCCCCTGAATGCAGGGAGCCGGCCGGCTTGCGTTCCAATGCGTTCTAGAGGACCGGAACACTCTGGAAACGCAGACTTTGTGGTGTGAACCGGCCCTCTCTTCTCGCTCTCCTCTCCCGTTTCGATCTGTCTCTTCTCTCACTTTCTCGGTTGCCTATCTCCTGCCTGTCTTTTGTGACCTCCACTGCAGCAGCTTCCCAAGTCTCCCTTTCTCCTTCCCGTCTGCGGCATCTGACACATTCGGCCGCACAAACACCGCGGGAGGACAGGACGCAGGTTCAGTGAGCCGATCGCAATCTACCAGCTTTCGCTTTGCGATCTACCTAATGGGCACCCCCGTTCTATGGGATTCAAGTCAGGTGACTGTGATGGCCACCGTAGAGTCTTGCAGGACTTCTTCTGCAGCCAAGCCTCGGTGGGTTTTGATGTACACTCAGGATCATTGTCCCGTCGGAAGGTCCAATCACGACCAAGGTTCAGCTTCCTCACAGACGGCATGACGTATTCTCCTCCTGATACTTCAATGAATCCACCTCGTCTTCCACACGCTGCATGTTTCCAGTGCCAGAGGATGCAAAGCAGCCCCAGAGCAGATCACCGAGCCACCACCATGCTTCACTGTAGGCAGAGCAAGCTTCATTCTTCTTCCTCTAGACGTAGCGCCGATCCATGGGGCCGAAAAGTTCCGGTTTTGTTTCATCGCTCCACAGAACACAATCCCAATTCTCTGGTTTATTTATGTGATTTGGAGCATTCTTGTGCTTTTACGGTCAGCAGTGTTGTACGTCTTGGAGGTCCGGCATGGAAACCTTCTTCCAAACCGAAACCTCCCAGCCTGACCGTTGCCACCAAGTCTTGCTGCAGGCCCTTTGCAGTCACTCGGTGGGGTTTTCCTCATCCTGCCCTCTCAGATTTGTGCTCTTGCGGGGGATTCTCCAGTATTCCGGGGGTTCAATCATTCGGAGACTTTAGAAGTCATTACAAGTTGCATTTTCAGTTGACTTTGGGGAAACATTCGTTGTGTTGACCTGTTTCAATGGCTTTTGTTTGATTTGTTCATTGCAAGCAGCTGAAGGTCTGTAAACGTCGCCAATAAAACCTGATTTTTGTAATTGGGGTTGCAACCTTTAAAGCAGGGGTTCTCAACCTGTGTAACCTCAGGACCTGCATTTGTCTTGGTCGTTACGTCGTGACCCGAGTGGCACTGGAACGGAACGCACGGCATTAGGGTAACGCGTGTTCCGGGCGTACGATCTGTGGGTGGGACGTGTGTCGCACCAGGGGAGGCACAGAGCTCCACTTCCACTCGGACGCCAGCAAGGTGGAGGAGGGGTGCTGGTGGGCTGGCATCGTTAAAGATGAGCTAGTTGGACCTTTTCGGGTTGAAGACTTATTCTCCCGAGAAAGCCGAAGCCTCACTTTTACTTTCTTCAATATTCCGGTTTTGAGGTTGATGAACATTTCGGATGACGGGGACGCTCTGGAGTTGTTCGATAACGACATTAATCCTCAAACATACAACATGCCTAATAATTGTGCACGCAGTGTATGTCCCTGTATGTAATGAACGCGGGTACATATGACACGTCTCGTGCTCACAATGTGCCCCCCCCC
>NW_017309474.1:46300-47578 GCF_000935625.1 Nanorana parkeri
ACTTCTCACATATGTAATGGGACCGTCACCTTCTGCTGGGGATGTGTCAGACCTCCAGGCAGGAAACCGATGTACAAACGTATCATCTCATGAAGTCATGTATGACCCGTGTTCAGCGTGGCGCTGACTGCTCTGCTGGGATCACACAACCGTCCAGACTTCCTACAAGAAGACAATGTTATGGATGCCACATGTGTAGGGACACCGATCCCTCCAATGTCACCAGATCTACGACCCTCAGCTACAGATACAACGCTCGCTGCCAGCCAAACACAGTGCGTGACTATAAATACACCGCCAACAACTGAGCGAAACCCGAGATCGGCCGACCCGGAACACAGGACGGCCAACAACTGAGCGAAACCCGAGATCGGCCGACCCGGAACACAGGACGGCCAACAACTGAGTGAAACCCGAGACCGGCCGACCCGGAACACAGGACCACCAACAACTGAGCGAAACCCGAGACCGGCCGACCCGGAACACAGGACCACCAACAACTGAGCGAAACCCGAGACCGGCCGACCCGGAACACAGGACCACCAACAACTGAGCGAAACCCGAGACCGGCCGACCCGGAACACAGGACCACCAACAACTGAGCGAAACCCGAGACCGGCCGACCCGGAACACAGGACCACCAACAACTGAGCGAAACCCGAGACCGGCCGACCCGGAACACAGGACCACCAACAACTGAGCGAAACCCAAAACCGGCCGACAACTGAGCGAAACCCGAGATCGGCCGACCCGGAACACAGGACCGCCAACAACTGAGTGAAACCCTAGACCTGCTGACAACTGAGTGAAACCCGAGATCGGCCGACCCAGAACACTGGACGGCCAACAACTGAGCGAAACCCGAGACCGGCCGGCCCGGAACAAATCCCGACATCGAGATCCGCCCAGCTGCGTGAGTGACAGCTGGCTCTGCCTATCTAGAGGCTGTACCCGCCCCCTCCCCCGTCCGTTCCGCCAGTCAGCGCTGGAGGATCGGAGCGGGGGAGGGATTTCAGCCCCTCCCCCTGTGACGGCAGAGAGCCGGGACAGGATCGAGAGGCGAGCGAACGCCGGTATGTGTTCCCTCACCTCCCGATCTACTGAGCCGACCTGTGACAGTCTCATTGTCACATGTCGGCTAGAACTATGACAAGCCCCTCCCCCCTCCCTCCCCTCATAGTTCTCCTTTAAAAGTGTCTCAAAAGAAACTTTGTAACAAAACACAACAAATATCAATGTATCACCAAGTCATTACACACCGACCAGCCACAACATTAT
>NW_017309474.1:47758-48375 GCF_000935625.1 Nanorana parkeri
GTCACACCGACCAGCCACAACATTATGACCCCTCCCCCCCTAATATTGAGCAGGTCCCCCTTCTCCGGACCCGTCCAGGCATGGGCCCCCACTAGACCTCTGGAGGTGCGCTGTGGTATCCGGCACCGAGCCGTCAGTAGCAGATCCTTTAAGTCCTGTAAGTTGTGAGGTGATCGGCCTCCATGGATCGGACTTGTTCTTCCAGCACCTCCCACAGATGATCGGCAGGACTGAGATCTGGAGAATTTGGAGGCGGAGTCATCGCCTCAGACTCGTTGTTGTTCCTCAGACCATTCTTCACCCATGTGTGCCGTGTGGCCGGGATCATTATCCTGCTGAGAGAGGCCATCAGGGAATACCGTGTCCATGAAGGGGGGGCACGGGGGGGGGTCAGGGACAATGTTTAGGTCGGTGGGACGTGTCAGAGTGACATCCATATCAATGGCCGGACCCGAGGTGTCCCAGCAGAACATTGACCACCACACTGCCCCTCCCCCGGCTTGTCTTCTTCCCATAGTGCATCCTGGTGCCATTCCACATGATGTACATCAGACCGGGTCACCTCCTTCCATCGCTCCGTGCTCCAGTTCTGATGTCACATGACCATTGTAGGTGCT
>NW_017309474.1:48457-48910 GCF_000935625.1 Nanorana parkeri
ACATCATGTCCAGGGTGGGGGTAGGGAACTTTGGGGGCCCCAGGGTGGGGACACCATCTCTATCCTGTGATAGAGAAACTCTGGGGGCCCCAGGCCATGTGCTGCCTCCTGTGGGGCTCTTCATAGGCCAGGACAGGGGCACACTACCAGCAGACATTGAAGGGGGGCTGCAATAGATTAGCCCTACAGCCATATGTATCCTTTACTCCCCCCACACCCTCCTGGGGCCCCTGTTACCACCCAGGGCCCACAGTCCTCCCTCTGGAGCTCCAGGCAGCAGTAGGCCAGGGATGAGCAGGCATATGTCACGTGATGCTGGGCCCCTGGCACAGTTCTTTTGCGCTCTATGGGGCCACACTCTGCCCTCCCCCGAAAACAACCCACGGGGCCCCCACATGCCGCTGTCAGGGGCCCCTCCTCACACACAGGACAGGCAACACTCACCTCGCACTC
>NW_017309474.1:49123-49940 GCF_000935625.1 Nanorana parkeri
CGCCCTCCCCCCCTGTCTATGGAGACGGCCCTGACTGGCACCCGATGCCAGCCAATCAGCAGCGCAGCGGCCGGCCCGCTCCGCCAATCCGCGCTGAGAAGGGCGGGGACACGGCGCCAGCTCTCCAGCTTGGAATCACGTGGGAAGATGGCGCCGCTTCTAAGCATGCCGGGAGATGTAGTCTGACCTCCCACCTGTACCACGTGACTAGACAGAGACGGAGCTGGACAGCCGAGTACTGCTTACATCAGGGGCCCCTCCGAGCCAAAATAACCCTCTGCCCCAACCCTGGAGGGACCACGCCCCTCTCCTCAGAGTACGGCCCCTGCCCATACTGACTGTGGACCGGTTGTCATAGCACTGTGCTACAACGTGAGGGAATTGGAGGACACAGCGCTCTAGTATTCAGTGTGGGATATACTGCCGCCTACAGGAAGAATGGACACTAAGAAAATCAAAGACGCGCCGGCTCCCTCTAGTGGCGGCACCCGTACACCTGCTCCAGAGCTCAGTGTCCTAGTGAGGAAGGACCTCTCTCTTCAGTCCTGGTGGATCTAGGCTGGTAGGTAGATGTCCTTGTGGCCCCTTGGACGCCGTACTCCCTGCTGTACGCATTTCACCCATTGAAGCTTTTACCAAGTCCTCTACGAAGGATCAAATTATAAGGCATACGGGTCATAGTGGTACCACTTGATTGGCCAAGACGAGTCTGATACTCTGAACAGGTTTGTGGTGTCCCTTAGATGTCCCATGGCAGGTCTTCTTCATCAGGACCCAAAACTACTTCCTGCTACTTGGTCACTGATTTTACCATTAG
>NW_017309474.1:50015-51134 GCF_000935625.1 Nanorana parkeri
CCCCCCCCTTCTATACCCCCCCCCCCCCCCTTCTGTGAGGTGACTACTAGACATTAGTGATAGCCGGGGCTGTAGTCGGCCTGGTTGTATTATAGTTGGCCTTTATCTGGTTATTTCCAGGTGTCTGGCATTGCCTGTACCCCCCTGGGCGGAGTGTGACTCTGTCATATTGTGGGACAGCCAATGAGAGGCAATGTAGTGTATGTACAGTACAGCAGCCAATCACTGGGCTTCTCTCAGCCAGTGGTGCATGCTGGGATGGAGTACATATATTGGTGGGAACTGCCATGTGCTCAGACTAGCCGGGACCAGCCATGGAATAGGGCTGGGTGCTGTTCAGTCTGCCCCCCGAGACTAGGCCTGGGGGGTGGGCATGGGCTAGTGTGAGGGAAATGATTCCCTGAGGCTTCCAACATGGAGGAGGTCTGTGTTGCTGTCAGAGGAAGAGATCCGGGGCCGAGGATGGCTCTGGAACCTGAAGACTTCAGGAGTATGGCCGGTGTCTCTCCTATTGAGGATCTGTGCTCCTCCCGGCTCTTCTGCTACTTCAGTTGCCATTCGCTGCCTCCCGAGAGGATCTACACTGAGATGTCAACCAGGTCTGGTGAATCTGGAGACCATGTCTGTGACCCCCCGGGATGTCTGGGACCCCGACACCCTCCCCCCAGTGTGAAGATGTTCAATAAAAGTTATTCAGCATTATACTACTGGAGTGACATCAGCGTTGTGGGCACCAGAAGAAGGCGGGTCATGCTAATGGGAGGATGGGAGGGCAGCTGAAGAACATCCCCCTAGACTAGAGATGACCCGGGCATTCAGCGGCTCCTACGGGGGTGATGATAACAAAGTACAATGGAGTTCCCTCAGGTTCGTCAGACGCTGGTCCTTCCGTAAGAAATGAACCTTCATACTCCATGTGGTCAGTCTGTCAGAGTTTACATGTTCCTCAACCTGGAGAGCCTGGGCTTCTAGTGCAACCCTATCTAGAGGGATTCCCCAAATCATCGGCTTGTGACCTAAACCACCGGGACCCCTTCCTACCCCCTCCCGGTTCTCAGTTACTGCCCTCGCTACCAGGAAGGTGGGAGCGTCCCCGGCCTTCCATCACCGGACATCAGT
>NW_017309474.1:51155-54453 GCF_000935625.1 Nanorana parkeri
TTCTCCCCCCTTTATCTTCTTTCCGGGGTCTTCACACCTTTTATTTTTGGGACTGTTTTTAGACATCCCTCATATTGACGAGTAGAGTTATGTGTCCTACAACGCAGGACGTGTGTAAAATCCTTTCCCCAGAACTGGCCACTCTGTATAATACACACACCCATTCACCCACATTGGGGACCCATTCACCCACATTGGGGACCCATTCACCCACATTGGGGACCCATTCACCCAGAAGTGACATGTTAGTTGTGGTTGGATTCTGGTGGGTGGAGTTACCACCTCGGCTTCTTATCATGGAGTCATGGATAGTGCTTCAGTGAGATTCCTTCCCTCAATTCCCAATTTTGTTCCAGACCACCCTCACGTCTTAGATATCTCCCCCGACCTTTATGTGTCCCGCCCACATTTGTGTGTTCCAGCTCCTCCTGCTACCTAGTCCATAATAATAAAATAGTGCACATCCAGCAGAGATGGTGGGGTCCCCTCATAATGGGCACAGCGGGTGTACAGACCCGGGAACTCAGCACAGGGATGGTGGGGGCTCCTCATAATGGGCACAGCGGGTGTACAGACCCGGGAACTCAGCACAGGGATGGGGGGAGCTCCTCATAATGGGCACAGTAGTTTGCGAGTATTGCCCATAGCAACCACTCTGCCTCCATCTGTTGTGCGGAGTGCGCTCTGTCAGTCACTCATCACACTGACATCTCGGAGTTATGAAGATTCGGAACGCTGACACATTTGTAATCTTTGATGTATCGATCTTTTTAAATACTTTTTGTACAAGACGTCAGATATTATGTTTACATTCCCTGATAATAATGTCACCGCTGTGTCAGGTCGGCTCCATCTGTCAGCGCGCGGGTAGGGAGGGTGGTGACGGCTTCCATAGATGCTGCAAACCCAACATGATGCAGTCTTCTATCTGACCTCCGTCCTCCCCTTCAGTCTTCTATCTGACCTCCGTCCTTCCCTTCAGTCTTCTATCTGACCTCCGTCCTCCCCTTCAGTCTTCTATCTGACCTCCGTCCTCCCCTTCAGTCTTCTATCTGACCTCCGTCCTTCCCTTCAGTCTTCTATCTGACCTCCGTCCTCCCCTTCAGTCTTCTATCTGACCTCCCCTCCAGTCTTGCACAGTTGTTCCTCTTCCTCTGATGTCACTGCACACTGGGTGCTGCTCACAATGTACATTAGAAGCTGCAGCAAGTCAGATAGAGCTCCGCCTCATTTCCTGGCTGAAGGACATCCAGCATCATCTAGCACTTGCTGGCGCTGCCCTTACCCACAGCCTCCGCTCCCTGAGCTTTGTTTGGATTGGCCCCCATTGAAGCCTGACTAGTAAAATCCAGCCAATGCTTCTCTGCAGCATGGTGACTGACCTTCCAGCCTCATTGGACTTGTGACATAGATGCCAGCGGTCCCGGATTTGCTTGGACAGTCCCAGTTCCCGGACCTCTGTCCCTCCGATGCCGGGCCATGTCCCGGGATGAAATGGAGATTGTTGGCGGGGTGCTCGGGATCCGGCACCAGAGTGGTGGTGAGTATTCCTGTTCTGTATGGGGGTTCACTTTATGTTACACTGTGCCCAAAGCAAACTAAACATCTCCCAAATAGGGGTCACATTTCTTGGGGGGCCCTACTGACCCCGCCCCACGGATGACCTGATACGATGAGGTTTAGTAAATGAGACCCAATGAATGTCTTCGTTCCTTTTCCGGGTGTGTATATATATATGCACTATATTACCAAAAGTATTGGGACGCCTTTACACGCACATGAACTCTAATGGCCCCCCAGTCTTAGTCCATAGGGTTCAGTATTGGGTTGGCTCCACCCTTTGACGCTATAACAGCTCCGCCTCTTCTGGGAAGGCGTCCACAAGGTGTAGGAGAGTGTCTATGGGAATGTTGGACCATTTGTGAGGTCAGGTACTGATGTTGGGGGAGGGGCTCGCAGTCTCCGCCTCTAATTCATCCCAAAGGTGTTCTATGGGGTTGGGGTCAGGACTCCCACCCCCCCAAACTCCCCCATCCATGTCTTTATGGACCTTGCTTTGCGCACTGGTGCGCAGTCATGTTGGAACAGGAAGGGGCCGTCCCCAAACTCCTCCCACAAGGTCAGGAGCATTAAATTATCCAAAATGTCTTGGTGTGCTGATACCTTAAGAGTTCCCTTCACTGGAACTAAGGGGCGGAGCTCAACCCCTGAAAAACGACCCCACACCATAATCCCCCCTCCACCAAACTTTACACTTGGCACAAAGTAACAGGCGACCGCGGCGGAATATTTAGTGGCCGGGAAATGTCACGGATGGACTTATTGACAGGTGACAACCTATCACGGCACCGCGCTTGTAGTCACCGAGCTCCTGAGAGCGACCCATTCTCTCACCAATGTCTGTAGAAGCGTCTGCATGCCGAGGGGGCTCGTCCTATACACCGGGGGCCACGGAGGGGATTGGAGGACCTGAGTCACATGATTGGAGGGGCCCAATACTTTTGGAATCATAGTGTATATGTATCTATAGATTTATATTCTCCAGGAAGACGATCTTATTAATCTGATACATTGTTATCACGGACGACGTTCCAGGCGGGGGAGGGGCAGAAAGCTCGGCTCGTATTTTTTATGCAGTGTGGAGGGAAGCCGTTGCTTTAGTGAACCGTGCCCCCGGCACGCCGCCATACATCTCCAGCCCCTGTGACCGCATGCTGAACCGCAGCCTCGCCTCCGTCGCCGCGACACCGAAGCCATCAAGACGCGCGACCTTTCATCCGTCACCCGGCCCCAGTCGCCTTAAATTTCCCCTTTTTGATTTTAATCCGGATTTATGGAGCGGTCCGGTTATCAAAACACACTGCGCTGGGATAATTGGTGTCCTTATTTGCAGCCCTGCGAGCACCTATAAAGCTGCCAAAATGGCAAACAAATAGTATTATACGGAGCGCGGTGATTATACGCCGCGCTCTCTGGAGGACACTATGGGAAGCAATGATATTATTCTCAATATCTTTTCCCTGCCGGCCCCAATCCATCCCCTTCTATCGAACTATCACGCCTGTCACTGAATTCCATCCGCTTTCCAGCAAACACTGCAGCTGTGAGAAATTTTACTCAGTTCACCTTACAATGTATCTAAAGCAGTTTATAGATTGGGATGGGGGTTAGACCCTCTGTTGGGTTTGTAATGCTGTCCATGTCCCTCCTAGCGGGGGATTCATCCTCTATATATGTCCTGGTTACTGTTTTCGCTCACTTGAAAGTGAATACAAATTTTTGAGTTGTCATCAGAAAA
>NW_017309474.1:54517-54933 GCF_000935625.1 Nanorana parkeri
GACAACTGGGGATTTCCCCTAACTTTGCAGAGATTTCCTCTCACTTCCTGTTGTTTCTACATAACAGGAAATGAAGGGAAGTCCCCTTGAAGGGACGCAGAACCTCTTGGTTCCCCATGAATTAGATCAGACTGTGTGTTTTTCACTAATATGTATATTTATAGAGTAGCGTTCCATGTTAGGTCACTTATAACCTGTTATGAAGTTTAGAAAATGTGAATTTGTATCAATTTTGTATCTTAAAAGAATAAATATTCTCGTCTTTTTGTCTTTTATCATTATTGGTATTTTCTGACCACTTTTAGTGCTTTTTACAGCCATTTTGTGCCCTATTATTATTTCCCTTATCAGGATTCGGGACGCACCATCATTCCGACCGGCAAAACATTTAGAAAATGGTACTATGTGCAAAATGG
>NW_017309474.1:55053-62709 GCF_000935625.1 Nanorana parkeri
AGGGGGGAGCGAAAAGGGTGGGGGGGGGGGGGGGGGGGGGTTTTGCCCCCAGAAACATGTTGGCTTTCTTCCTTCAATCTGATTTTACATTGTATCATATTTGTATCCGGACTATTAATGAGATCCATTTATTTGCATTACAAACCGCGGAAACTATTGGAATCCTTCCGTGTATACAATCCATGACTGTGACACCGGTGGGTTGTATTATCGAGAGGACGATTCCGGCGCCGCTTATTCATTCCTCCGTGAGAAGAAAACCCGACTGCAGATTTCACCCTTTTCTGTCCTGTCCTCAAATATGTTTTGGCTTGAGATGTACTGTCACTTCAGGCAGGGGCGTCCCGAAGGCCGGGTGTCATATGGAGCGGAGACCGGGTGACACCCCGCCGTGACGTCATCGTGCATGCGCGTGACTTCGCCATGCGCGTGACTTCACCATGCGCGTGGCCGATGACGTCATCGCGCATGTGCGGTCATCTAGTTGACGCCTGCCGGCGGCCATCTTGGTGATGGATGCCGGCAAAGAGGGGAGGCGACGTTCACCCGGCGGGATGAGGTACGCCGCCATGTCCCCTCCTCTCTCCTGACACTGTCGGGCTCTCTGTCCATGACCGAGTGCTCGACTTTTTAGAGGGGGGGTGACACCAAAGCCATTTTGGTGTCACCCGGGTACGGGCCGCACCCCTCACATCCTCCTTGTGACGCCACTGACCTCAGGTCCGTGTAATCCAGTGCAGCAAGATTCCACAGAGCTCCTCACGCGTGCGTTGGGCAGGTCTTCACTAGGAACGCGGGACGGTATCATTTCCTCTCTCTGCTCGATCTATCGCCGTTCAGGTGAAGATTTCCAGAACCGCTCCGGATGTGATTTCTGGCGCTGAGAAACTTCTCAGTGTTGGAAATTCTCTTTAAGTTTTCTTTTTATATGAGAGGCAACAAGGAGCTTGCAGGGGGTGTGTTTGGGAATTCCTGCCTCAGGAGCCAGGGTTCCCGGAGTGTCAGCAAAAGGGAGCGGACGTGGAAGGTTCATCTCAGGACTTCATTTTCAATGTTGACCGAAATGTCTCTTGAACACATTATTACAAGGGATGCACCGGTACCGGTTTTTCGGTATTGATTATGAGTACTGATATGTTTTCCTTTCGGTAGTTGCCGATACCGAGTACCGATACCGGAAGACCCATTTAAAAAGCCAGGCGGCGTGTAATAACTCCTGATTGGCCAGGAAGCCGGCTCCATGCTACCTCGTCACCTGGTGCCGGGAAGCCGAGTCATTACACGCCAATCAGGAGTCGCGAGTGACGAGGGAGGAATGGAGCCGGCTTCTGGGCCAATCAGGAAGCCGGGCAGCGTGTAATGACTCGAGAGAGAGAGACGGGAGAAGAGAGAGACAGGGAGGAGGAGAAAGAGAGAGAAGGGAGAGAGAGAGAGAGAGAAGGGAGAAAGAGAGAGAAGGGAGAAAGAGAGAGAAGGGAGAGATAGAGGGATGGAGAGAGAGAGAGGAGATAGAGAGCAGGGGGGGGGAAAGAGAGAGAGAAGAAAGATAGAGGGAGGGAGAGAGAGAAGGGAGAAAGAGAGAGAAGGGAGAAAGAGAGAGAGAGGAAGAAAGAGAGAGAAGGGAGAAAGAGAGAGAGAAGGGAGAAAGAGAGAGAGGGAGAAAGAGAGAGAGAAGGGAGAAAGAGAGAGAGGGAGAAAGAGAGAGAGAGAGGAAGAAAGAGAGAGAGAGGGAGAAAGAGAGAGAGAGAGGAAGAAAGAGAGAGAAGGGAGAAAGAGAGAGAGAGAAGGGAGAAATAGAGGGATGGAGAGAGAGGAGATAGAGAGCAGGGGGGAGAAAGAGAGAGAGAAGAAAGATAGAGGGAGGGAGAGAGAGAAGGGAGAAAGAGAGAGAAGGGAGAAAGAGAGAGAAGGGAGAAAGAGAGAGAAGGGAGAAAGAGAGAGAGAAGGGAGAGATAGAGGGGGAGAGAAGGGAGAAAGAGAGAGAGAAGGGAGAGATAGAGGGGGAGAAAGAGAGAGGGGGGAGATAGAGAGCGGGGGAGAGAGAGGGGGAGAAAGAGGAAAGAGAGAGAAGGAAGAGAGAGAGAGAAGCTCCATGCTACCTCGTCACCTGGTGCCGGGAAGCCGAGTCATTACACGCCAATCAGGAGTCGCGAGTGACGAGGGAGGAATGGAGCCGGCTTCTGGGCCAATCAGGAAGCCGGGCAGCGTGTAATGACTCGAGAGAGAGAGACGGGAGAAGAGAGAGACAGGGAGGAGGAGAAAGAGAGAGAAGGGAGAGAGAGAGAGAGAGAAGGGAGAAAGAGAGAGAAGGGAGAAAGAGAGAGAAGGGAGAGATAGAGGGATGGAGAGAGAGAGAGGAGATAGAGAGCAGGGGGGGGGAAAGAGAGAGAGAAGAAAGATAGAGGGAGGGAGAGAGAGAAGGGAGAAAGAGAGAGAAGGGAGAAAGAGAGAGAGAGGAAGAAAGAGAGAGAAGGGAGAAAGAGAGAGAGAAGGGAGAAAGAGAGAGAGGGAGAAAGAGAGAGAGAAGGGAGAAAGAGAGAGAGGGAGAAAGAGAGAGAGAGAGGAAGAAAGAGAGAGAGAGGGAGAAAGAGAGAGAGAGAGGAAGAAAGAGAGAGAAGGGAGAAAGAGAGAGAGAGAAGGGAGAAATAGAGGGATGGAGAGAGAGGAGATAGAGAGCAGGGGGGAGAAAGAGAGAGAGAAGAAAGATAGAGGGAGGGAGAGAGAGAAGGGAGAAAGAGAGAGAAGGGAGAAAGAGAGAGAAGGGAGAAAGAGAGAGAAGGGAGAAAGAGAGAGAGAAGGGAGAGATAGAGGGGGAGAGAAGGGAGAAAGAGAGAGAGAAGGGAGAGATAGAGGGGGAGAAAGAGAGAGGGGGGAGATAGAGAGCGGGGGAGAGAGAGGGGGAGAAAGAGGAAAGAGAGAGAAGGAAGAGAGAGAGAGAAGGGAGAAAGAGAGAGAGAAGGGGGGATAGGAGAGAGGGGTAGGGAGCGGGGAGAAAAGAGAGAGAGAGAAGGGAAAGGGAGAAGAGAGAGGCGATGGAGAGTGAGAGATGAGGAGGGAGTCACACAGATCTATAGTGTTACATACATAGATCATTGTACAGAGACATATAGATAATCTGCAGGGAAATCGGGGGAAAGGTTGAAGGTGCGGAGCGGTCGTTAGTCTCTGCACTCTCTTGTGATGACGCAGGACTCCGGGGAGGTGACACTCACTCCAGTGCCGGGTTCTGGTCATCCAGCAGGTGTCACCAGTGGAGTTTTGTCCTGGCAGTGCAGAGGTTAGACGAGCAGATCAGATGCAGTGACACGCAGGACCCGCGGTGGGGCTCATGGGGTATAAAAAGGCTGCGGGAGAGATTTTTGGAGACAATTTTAGGTGTCGTGTCTGATTCCCCCAGTATAGACCTTGCAGCCTCCTGCTCCGAGGATGGATCTCTCGGGGGGTGCTGTTGCTATGGGTTACAGCATTTGGGTTTTTTTTTAGAAATGGAAGCCCAAAGTGAACACTTTTTGTGCAGCGTGCGGCCCTTCACTCGCCACCTTTCTGTATCTTTACTTGTTTTGTGTTTCTCTTTTTCTTGTGTTGGGATTTGTGAGTTTGTTTTCTGTTCTCTGCACTTTGAGATTTATTTGTTTCGTAGTTTTCTTCCGCCAGACCCGAGCAGAAGCAGCGAGATTCCAGCCGCATATCAGACGAGTTTCTGGTAGTTTTAGTATATTTTACAGATTAAAAGGAAACATTTTAAATCTGTATTTCTCCTTCTAGATGGGTGTGTGGTGCGATCTGTGAGAGAGGAATATTGTATCCGACGGAATCCCATCGTTCTGATGCATTTTATACATTTGGTTGTGTTTTATTTTTGTGGCATTTTTGTATCTTCTAGCAAAAAAAAAAAAAAAACTGTTAAAAAATAAAAAGTCAAGGCCAAGGTGGCAGGTTCAGTTCTTTAATTCTCTCTAAATCATCCAGCTGTTGCAGAATAGCAGTGTTGTACAGATGTGTAGAAGAGGAATTAGGTTTGCAGTGCAAGGTGACTTGTCAATCAGATTCCAGCAGACATTTTTGCAGTGCAGTGCATAATGCTCAGTGGTGGATTGATGGAAGGAGCTTTGTTGGCTGTAGGAATGTGAGCCTGTGTGGATACCTGCCTGCACATCCAACCACCTTCCTGCCTGCACGCCCAACCACCCTCCTGCCTGTAAATCCAACCCCCTCCTACCTGTGCATCCAACCACCCTCCTACCTGTGCATCCAACCACCCTCCTACCTGTGCATCCAACCACCCTCCTGTCTGCACGTTCAACCACCCTCCTGTCTGCACGTCCAACCACCCTCTAGCATACCTCCTGACCTTCTGAAGTGGGATGGGGGAAACTTTTTAGAATATCTAGCCAATGGACACACCTTCTGCCACACAATCCCCCCACCTCCCCCCCAATCATGCAGACCATGACGAGTTAAATTGCAATAATGATTACTGAAATCCACCGGGGCACTTTATTAGTGTTTAAAACTAACCGATGCAATAATCTGAAAGATGGATGATAAGTTTAGTGCAGCGGGCTGAGTAATGTGTCAGTGAAATGTGAAGCTATGGCGCTGGATCTCAGAATTTAATGATCAGATTTTTCAGAGATCAGCAATTGCCTGGCACTGTTCATCTCACGTTCATTTGCAATGACCCCAAGGGAACTGATTATATATTCAATTGAAGTCTCTTGACATCGTACCAGTGAAATAACACACACGCGATTACAAAGAATAAAAAAAATAACATTTACTTCACTGATAACAGATGACTGGTTACAGAATTAGAGGTCTGAGGTCCCATCATCCACCTCAGCGGGAGGACCCAACCCGCGGACATCAATGCAGGAGTTCCAATGGTCATGATGGCAGCTGACAGGCCAGGCTGGGTGTGAATTGGTTACATTCTACCAAAACTAACGACATTGGCTTCCTGTCAGTGTTCCCAAATTTGTGAATTGGAGAAGCAGGAAGAGTCGCACTGGAACTCATGGGGTCATCCTATCGGTATAGTGGGTGTCTGGATTCCGGACTGGCGGCTTCTCCACCGCCAATGATATCTGCAGTTTCCATGGTTTGTGCCACAATGGATCTGATAATTAATTGTCCAGATACAAAGTTATTCAAATATGAATTAGGATAAAGGACTTAGTCACATGCCTGTAAATCCAACCCCCTCCTACCTGTGCATCCAACCACCCTCCTGCCTGCACATCCAACCACCTTCCTGCCTGCACGCCCAACCACCCTCCTGCCTGTAAATCCAACCCCCTCCTACCTGTGCATCCAACCACCCTCCTGCCTGCACATCCAACCACCTTCCTGCCTGCACGCCCAACCACCCTCCTGCCTGTAAATCCAACCCCCTCCTACCTGTGCATCCAACCACCCTCCTGCCTGCACATCCAACCACCTTCCTGCCTGCACGCCCAACCACCCTCCTGCCTGTAAATCCAACCCCCTCCTACCTGTGCATCCAACCACCCTCCTACCTGTGCATCCAACCCCCCTCCTACCTGTGCATCCAACCACCCTCCTGTCTGCACGTTCAACCACCCTCCTGTCTGCACGTCCAACCACCCTCTAGCATACCTCCTGACCTTCTGAAGTGGGATGGGGGAAACTTTTTAGAATATCTAGCCAATGGACACACCTTCTGCCACACAATCCCCCCACCTCCCCCCCAATCATGCAGACCATGACGAGTTAAATTGCAATAATGATTACTGAAATCCACCGGGGCACTTTATTAGTGTTTAAAACTAACCGATGCAATAATCTGAAAGATGGATGATAAGTTTAGTGCAGCGGGCTGAGTAATGTGTCAGTGAAATGTGAAGCTATGGCGCTGGATCTCAGAATTTAATGATCAGATTTTTCAGAGATCAGCAATTGCCTGGCACTGTTCATCTCACGTTCATTTGCAATGACCCCAAGGGAACTGATTATATATTCAATTGAAGTCTCTTGACATCGTACCAGTGAAATAACACACACGCGATTACAAAGAATAAAAAAAATAACATTTACTTCACTGATAACAGATGACTGGTTACAGAATTAGAGGTCTGAGGTCCCATCATCCACCTCAGCGGGAGGACCCAACCCGCGGACATCAATGCAGGAGTTCCAATGGTCATGATGGCAGCTGACAGGCCAGGCTGGGTGTGAATTGGTTACATTCTACCAAAACTAACGACATTGGCTTCCTGTCAGTGTTCCCAAATTTGTGAATTGGAGAAGCAGGAAGAGTCGCACTGGAACTCATGGGGTCATCCTATCGGTATAGTGGGTGTCTGGATTCCGGACTGGCGGCTTCTCCACCGCCAATGATATCTGCAGTTTCCATGGTTTGTGCCACAATGGATCTGATAATTAATTGTCCAGATACAAAGTTATTCAAATATGAATTAGGATAAAGGACTTAGTCACAGAGTATGGGGAATGATCTATGCTGGACACAATGAAAGATGTCAAATATAAATTATACTTTGACTGGATGAGTGCAGCGTGGCCTCCAACTGTATGCTGAGGGACTCAACACTCTACACTCGTCCATAGACCGATGCAGGCTCAAAGCAAGGCCGCATGGAAGACAATTGTTTCTTCAATTAAATGTGTATGTGACGGTTCTCATTCTTCCAGGTCACACGGTATATCTGTAAAAAAAAAAAGTCAAGTGGACTCGCCGTATTTTTCTTGAAGACGTTTCACTGGTCATCCGACCGGCTTTCTCAGTTCAGAATTGAGAAAGCCGGTCGGATGACCAGTGAAACGTCTTCAAGAAAAACACAGCGAGTCCAGTTGCCTTGACTTATTTTTTACAGATATACGATGAAACGTGTTGCAGTGCATTGCATATAGATGCAGCGTGTCTAAATTCCTACACAGTACAATGCACCCCGCCGCAGGTCATTGCACCACTGAGGTTGTAACATGCTGAGGTGCAAAGAGTTGGGTGAAGTGTCATTTTGTGGCACTTTAATAAAGTTTAAAAACAAACTAAACTGTGCAGTACTTTGTAACGATGCACATTGGACACACTGGATGTTGTAACGATGCACATTGGACACACTGGACGTTGTAACAATGCACATTGGACACACTGGATGTTGTACTGATGCACATTGGACGTTGTAACAATGAACATTGGACACATTGGACACACTGGATATTGTACTGATGCACATTGGACGTTGTAACGATGCACATTGGACACACTGGATGTTGTAACGATGCACATTGGACACACTGGACGTTGTAACGATGCACATTGGACACACTGGAGGTTGGAACGATGCACATTGGACACACTGGACGTTGGAACGATGCACATTGGACACACTGGATGTTGGAACGATGCACATTGGACACACTGGACGTTGGAACGATGCACATTGGACACATTGGACGTTGGAATGATGCATTGCATGGCTTCTACACAGCCCATGTGCATTTTGCTCCGATCCCCCAAAATAAGTGCGTGATGCGTTTCGTTCTTCGCGTCTGTCTTTCCTTCTTCAGCATCACACGAGCAGCTCACGGCGGAGGAAATGACGGATATCAGAGAACAGCAGCTTGACAGATTCAATGAGTCACGCATCGGAATTGCCGAATCATTATCTAACC
>NW_017309474.1:62971-65626 GCF_000935625.1 Nanorana parkeri
CTGTAGCTGCGTTTAGTGGAAGAGCCCCCTCCCTGCGCAGTGTGCGTTTTACAAGCCCCCCAAAGCGGGACGGGGGAGGGGGGGGGCTCCGCTGTGCCAACCAGCCAAACATTTTTCCATGCATTCTCTTTAAGCAATATCATATGTGTTTAATGGGCTTCAATCGTCAGTCGCTGTGCACAACAATGGCTGGTAATGAGTCTCGTCTGTGACCGGCCCCGCGCTGCCTTTACGTTGGAGTCACATAAAGTCCCCAAATCGCAGACTTTGTCTTCTCTTTCAGCAAATTGCTTTTTTTTTTGTTCCGGGCGGCCGGCGGCTCTCCCGCGGAACGCTCCGGAACGTGTCTCCCCTTTAAACATCCGCATCAAAGTTTTAAACTTTTCTTTTCCGAGAATCACAATATTCTGACAAGTGCCTCTCAGCGCAGAATCAAATTATGTCTTTTCATCTCTTAGCGGGGTTTTTTTTTTTATTTCAGGACGGCGGTTTTATTCACGCCCAAGGATATACGTGAGGCGGGCGGCGGCGGCAGCGCAGTCATCTCGCGCGTCCTCCGTCCCCGGGACTCGGATGGAGCAGCTTCACTTTAGAAGTTTTTCCTGATAACTTTGACCGCCAAGGAAGCGTTATGATGTGCGGCTCTCCGGGGGGTTGTGTATGAAGACATTCATGAGAAGGGGAATTAGGAAATTATAAGCCACACCTCCCTACCCACTGTAACTCCTCCCCCCCATGTACCCTCAAACACGTCAGCTATACCCTTTCTCTGCCTGCTTCCTGCATTCCTCCTTTGCGTGCTGGACACCTGGGGCCCCAACATGTACTGAGGTAGACCCAGGAAACCCCAATAGAAACCAAGGACAATATTTATAAGGGAGGAGGGGGGGTCACATATTATTATACAGAACCAGATGCTGATGAGAACAAATGCTATCAAATCTCCCCTCCATTGCAAGGTCTATGGGCCCTCAAAACGCGTTGGCTTCTTCTTTCTGACATCTACTGGAGTTACATTGTATCTGGACTGTGAAGCTGTGGTTTGGTGCTCTCTTACACTGGTCACTCCCCATCGCTCCCCTGGTCGCTCCCCCATCACTCCCCTGGTCGCTCCCCCATCACTCCCCTGGTCGCTCCCCCATCACTCCCCTGGTCGCTCCCCCATCACTCCCCTGGTCGCTCCCCCATCACTCCCCTGGTCGCTCCCCCATCGCTCCCCCATCACTCCCCTGGTCGCTAACCCTAACCCCGCACCCACTCGCCCAGTTTGCCCCCCCCCCAACAATCTTACACTGGTAGGTTGGTGATATGAGGAAAGAGCAGATTGTCCCATCATTGTTCAGTAGGCAGACCGGCAGGTCAGTGACCAGTGCAGTGAAGGAGGTGACCCCGGGGACTTGGCTGCGCTGCCTGGCATGGAGGCCACGATCACAAAACTGGCTCAACAGAATTGCGATCAGTTTGCATGTCTTTCAGCAATGGATTCAGCGGTTGGCCGGCAGGTCAGAGGCGATCGGAGCAAAGATGGAGAAGGAGCAAACAATGTTTCTTTTCTCTCTGTGATTCTCACATTCCAATCAGCTTTATTGGCCGGAGGAAATACATTTTGCCAAAAGGAACTGCTGAGGAAGTGTCAGGATGATGAGGGACGTCGTATCCGTGTTGTACTGTGTCTCTGTCATCCTCATCCTCATTATCATTGTATCATCATCATCATCCTCATTATCATTGTATCATCATCATCATCCTCATTATCATTGTATCATCATCATCATCCTCATTATCATTGTATCATCATCATCATCCTCATTATCATTGTATCCTCATCATCATTCTCATTATCATTATATCATCATCATCATCATCATCATCATCATCCTCATTATCATTGTATCATCATCATCATCATCCTCATTATCATTGTATCATCATCATCATCATCATCATCCTCATTATCATTGTATCATCATCATCATCATCCTCATTATCATTGTATCATCATCATCATCATCATCATCCTCATTATCATTGTATCATCATCATCATCCTCACATATTCTTATATTAAACATTCCGTTATCTTCACAAGACGTTTCTTTGTATTGTTACATTTCATAACATTCCCCCTCCAATCTTATTATACTTCTACTTCCCCAGACAGACGGCGACGGGGGATGTACATTAGGGTGAAGTCTGATGTTGGGGCCCCAATATCGGAGTTCAGGGGGCCCCAGTTGTATCATGATACATCATTCTCAGTGCTCCCCCAGTCATGTAATATCAAATCATATAATAATAACCTCGGAATATCCCGGCTCATCAATGGCGGCTCCTGCGGAATTCGAGCATCCGATGGGATTTGGGATGTTTGGGGATCGGGAATGTTACCTGCCAGGAGGAGCCCCCAAAACATATGTGTCTCCTGATTAGAGTGTAAGCTCCTCTGTACAGAGACTGATGTGACTGTGGGGGGGGGGACATTAGAATTTGTCAGAGGGATAATGATGCCGATTCTCTCTGATCCGTCCAGCCGGAGTGACATCTCTGGAGGTAATCAGATCAGTGCCGGAATCCTCCGCATACTCTTCATAACTCACCTGAGATGAGAACACGGGATATACACACACACACATATATACACACACACACATATATA
>NW_017309475.1:0-491 GCF_000935625.1 Nanorana parkeri
GAGAGTCATTACATTTGGTATCGACAATCCCTTTCAAGATTTGTCTCCAAGGTGGCCTAAAGTGTAATTACTGGTGAAGGCAACTCCTTAAAGTAGGTTATTTGGCAGACTTACCCAATACAATAGCACCCAGGGTATAAAGTATTTAGTTGGTCATATACCTAGCAATATGATTGAACAATCTTCTTTAAATCTACCAAAAAGGCACACATTCTTATTATTGTCGGACCTTTGAAATAATCTTTAATAGTTTAATCTAGATTTTTTATTTTTACATGCTCCATTAACCCTTTCGCTGCCAAGGACGTATGACATACGGACCTACAAAAGTGCTTCCAGCTGGCCAGCTCCGTATGCCATACGGACCTGGCATTTACAGTTCTACTATAAGCTGATGGTCGCTTTAGCGACCATCAGCTTATAGTAGAACTGTTCAGCAGACTGTCCTCTTTAAATTAATAGCTGTCATCAGCGGCTCACAAGCCGCTGAT